>NC_069504.1:411332790-411337979 GCF_027579735.1 Bombina bombina
TACTTAGGTCTGAGATTTTCTTTTCTCATTGATGGTTTGGAATAGAAATATATAAACCATCACGGCTGACATTCATAGAAATAGTGGTACATTAAGGCAAAGTGATTTGAATTGAAGAGGGAAACATGGAAATATAATACAGGACTTTAAAGAAGGCAATTTTTGATGGGGAAAATAAATGGTATAGAAAACTAAATTGCAGTAGAAGTTAAATATATAAATATTGCTGGCAATTTCTGAATAGACCATCTGTTTAAAAAATAAATTGATTTATACATAGCTGGGTATATCCTGGAAAGCCAGGACAATGTAACATTGCTTTTCAGATCTTTTTTCAATAGAGGTGTTAAATGTCTTTTGCAATGGTTTATAAATGTTCCTATCCTCCGTAGCAGGTGAACATCTTATTGTGTTGTAAAATGGAAAAGAGCATGACAGACGTCAGAGAGAAGTGTTCCTTAATTAACTTAAAAGGCAGTGTACAACGGTACAGTATGCATTAGTTGCTTCAGTGAAGCATTGGGTGCAAGCTAATGCCCTTAACCCTCCCAGAGTGTGATCACAAGATTATAATTAGTACATAGACACTATTTCTGGACTACGTGCAGCTGAGAAAATGCAAAGGGTATAATGCATTATTATTATTATTATTATTATCTGGTACTAGAAAAGGCTGAATATTCCTGTTAAGTAGGATAAAAACAGTGCTTTACTCAAATTATGAACATATAAATTTGGGATTTAAGAGTACTGGTGGCAGAACATTTTGCTTCTTGTCTTTAATTTATTTTTATTTTTTTATACCCACTTTAACTCTCCTTGCTCTGCATAGAGCATAAGACATTTACAAAAATCTCTGATCAAGAGGATTGAGGGTAGTCCAAGACAGGCACAATAGGTCTTTATTCTCGGCTTAACGAGTAATCACAATTTAACTCAACCTACTTGACTGTGGTCAAGCAGATAGATTCTGAAGTCCTGGTGTGTGTGCACCCCTTGATTGGTCTGAGCCAGTGGCGGCAATCCTGGCCCTGCAGACCCCGCAATGCAGGTAAGAGGTGTCTGCTGCCTGGCCAGAGTATATCCACCAGTGTATTTTTAATAGATGATTGACGTTTAATCATCTATTATAAATGAAATCACTCACTTGGCAGGCCAGCTGCCTGGCACTTGAACGTCACAGACTTAGCCTTACCACCACGGCTCAGAGCAGCCTCTGTTGGGCCCCATTAATCTAGCTTGCAGGGGAGGTCTAGAAAAAAATTGCTTTAGATTCCTTTAGGCTCTAGAACATATTTTTCTATCACATTTCTTAATTTATAAATAATATTGTTACTAGTGGTACTAATAGTAACAAAAATGTGTTTAGAAACATGACTTTGCCAAAACAGCTGTGATATCTGCGGTTCTGCTGCTGTTTAAAAATGTTACAATAATTCTATGAGCACATTTTTTAGTGTCTAGCACAGAGCTTTCCAAACTTTTCATGTTGGCGACACACTTTTTAGACCTACATCATTTTTCGACACAGTAATTCAGTTGTACTAGCAAACAGGAGGTTAAACTAACTTGTTTTAAGAGATACGACACATACATAAATTATATAATAACAAAATGTATTTACAAGTAACAGTATGTGTGCAAGAATTTAAAAAAAGTTTAACACCAATAGCTACTTACTATTTTAATGGGATGTATGAGGTTGATGGGATGAACACAGTTTCTGAATATTTGGTGGAATATTAGATAAAGACGCTCGCATTTCATCATCAAGCATTTTTAAGCTTTCACTTCCTATCCATATATCAAGAACAGGAGCAGCAATGCACTACTGGGAGCTAGTTGCAAAAAAACCCACAGACTTCTGCTCAGCGTTTAAGCTGCCTCCCTCAGAGCTCGGCGAGTCCGATTGACTACTTCCCACACTGCAAACACACTGCTGTCCCACTCACTGACTACACATGCAGTCATGAGCCAATTAAGGAGACTACACGTGCAGTCAGGAGCCGATTGAGGAGACTACACATGCAGTCAGGAGCCAATGTGCCACCAATGGGAATAGTTTCAGTTCCCACTGAGCTGCGCCAATAGGTTAAGATGATCTGTGACCCCCCCCCCCTAGGTGTCAATCATGTGTCAACCACGTGATATGCGTAGCAGGCAGGCGGAAAGTCAGAAACCCCCCAAATATTTTTTTAAAATTTAAAAAAAAATTGTGCTGAAGCAGGGACACACCTACACACTGCTGCCGACACACTAGTGTGTCCCGACACACAGTTTGGAAAGCACTGGTCTAGCAGTTTATATACTTGTATAGTCTGCACTTGTGTAGTGGGGTTGTATATATGGCTAATTTATAGTAATTATATAATTCCATAAATTTAACTTCCTTTTAAAAGAAAGTTATCTACTCCTAGGTGAGACATACACAAAATGGCTATGGAGAAAATAGACATAAATGTAATATCTATGCTAAAGGTTTTGGTGAAACAAATATAGTTCACAGGAAAAAGCCGCATGTATCAATTTCAGACTGTTTTGGAACCTTTTCAATAGCAGACGTCCCTAGAGGTATAATAGTTTTCATAAGTAGCTCTGAAATTCTATTGATCTAAAACTGTACCATAATAACGTGTAAAACATCTGTATTTTGCCTCCTTTTTATTTTTTCAGTTTGCTTTTATTGTGCACCATTATTGATAAAATATATATATATAATTAAAAGTATAATATATGTTGCAAACTTGCTAAAGAATGTGCACAAGAGGATAGTCACATGCAAAGTAAAAAAATTAATGAATTTGAGTTAATTTAGTGACATAAATACATGTCAAGATTCTCTGTTTCATATTTCACACACAGACTTTGTGACTTATTTAACAGATGAACCATTCACCTGCCACATGTATATCGGGGGTAGAAATATTTGAAATAACAGGAACACATTTAATAAAAATGTTTTTTTATCATTCCTATTTTGAGTGTATGGGCAAGCTATAAAGTACACTTTAACTGTGACCTGAGCAGTATCCTATTAAAGGAACAATAAACACCTTGAGATTATTTTATATAAAATGTTCAGTTATGCTTAGTGAAAAAACTTTGCAATATATTTTTATTATCTAAAAAAGCAATTTATAGACTTGTCAATCACAAGCAATAATCAAACACAAACACAAACCATGTGATAATGTGGATATATTGTGTGTATATAAATCAGTCCCAAATTATGGAAATGTTAATTGGAGTATTCAAAAACCTCCAAAAATGAAGTTCTATAACACAACTTTAGGTTAAATACAGATATTAGCTGTATTTGCATATTCCAGAGCTTATAACCAAGCTCTGAGTATAAAAGCTCATTGAGACTCCGCAAAGGAGACAAAGAATTGGAACCAGAATGTCACTATTGCTGTCTCAATGTCTTGAAGGTTTTTGAATTCTCCAATCAACATCTCCATAATTTGGGACTGTTTTATACACACACATTAATATATACACACAGATTTTCATATCCTTCTAAGAGCATATTATCACATTGTTCATATTTTCATTATTTATTTTGCCCCATTTTTATTGTAATTTCGCTCTGAAAATTGAGCAATTTCTATATATCAAAACTTGAGGTGCACCCTGCTGACTTCTCAATGATAACTCTATTAGGCCAATTTACTAAAGTGTGAGCGGACATGATACTATGTAGCGTATGATATCCGCCGCACATCGACAAATGCCGACAGCATAAGCTGTCAGCATTTCATTGCTCAAGCAGTTCTGGTGAACTGCTTGTGCAATGCCGCCCCTGCAGATTTGTGGCCAATCGGCCGCTAGCAGGGGGTGTCAATCAGCCCGATCGTATAGGATCGGGCAGATTGAAGACCGCATCCTCAGAGGCAGCGGACAATTTATGGAGCAGCTGTCTTTAGACCGCTGCTTCATAACTGCTGTTTCCGGTGAGCCTGAAGGCTCATGCAGGAACAGGGGCATCAAGCTCCATTCGGAGCTTGATAATTCGGCCCCAATGTATTTATCCCTAATTGCAGATAACAACTGCAAAATAGTGCATTTTATATTAACTTTATGACAGTGGTTAGCTTTGTTGTCTTCAGATAAAATCCCAAGTTGACTCCTAGAAATAAGGCAAAGGGTGTGTATATTTTGGCTTTTGAAAAATAATTGCAGTAAAAAGGAAGTTAGTTTGTTTTAAAAACGTTAAGACTTGGCTGATATGAGGTTCTATAGCAACGCAACATAAAAGTCTTGTAATTACAAGGTGTTTACTGTCCCTTTATTGGAACTCTTTTGTCGCCCCCCCCCACCAACATTTCAGGTTTATATGTGCCTCATATTTCAATCCAAGGTATTATTGATTTGTAATAAAATGAATAAATAAACCATTTGAAAAGCACATAAATGGGAAATCGTCAAGTCCCAGACCTACCGCTCAAAACTTAATGCCCCTCTAAATCATGCAGCGCTTGGTACAAACCTAGTTGGCCTACAGCAAAATACACCTCTGAGCTTAAAGGAACACTAAAAGTCAAAACTACACTTGATTCATGATTCAAATAGAGCATGCCATTTTAACTTAGAATCTTCTATTGAGGTTTTTAGATATAACAGTCAACAATACATGTCCTAACGATTGACCTGTACCTCAGAGTATGTTATATATGCCATCATTTGCCCATGCTCTCTATATTACATTGGCAAGACAGGGACAACGTTCAGAGAACGGCTGGCCAATCACAAGACAGCCATACGTCAGGCTTGGGACAAAGGCGCTCAGAACAGCCAGTTGCCCAGCACTTTATGACTGCGGGTCATCCTGTATCCTCCCTGAGGACCATGCTTATCGACCATGTACCTCGCCCAAGACGTGGAGGCGATAGAGCATTGGCACTGTTACGAATGGAAGCTTGGTGGATATTCAATCTGGACACGGTTGCCCCCTGTGGTCTCAATACTAACATTGACTTTGGTTGCTGCTATAGGGTCTAACTCAACGATTTCAAGGAGTCGTCAGCTTATTTTTACCTATCCTGTTTGGTATAATGTTTAGGCGCATTGCGCCCTTCCGATGATATGTGTGCCTAAGTTGATATAGATTTAGAAGTGTACGCTTCATGTTCCTCTGGAGTTTCGTTGATACTATGTTGGTATAGAGGGTAACCCAGAATATTGTATTT
>NC_069504.1:411648078-411850578 GCF_027579735.1 Bombina bombina
ATTACACTAGCAGACTGATGTTTCACAGTCAAAAAAGTTTTTTTTTTTTTAAATATTTACACTACTGTTACAACAAATATGAGTGGTGGCACTAGTTGGCAAGTGGGCCTGGCACACACGCTGGCAGGCAGGCAGGCAACTGCAATTAGATTACACTAGCAGACTGATGTTTCACAGTCAAAAAAGTTTTTTTAAAAAATATTTACACTACTGTTACAACAAATATGAGTGGTGGCACTAGTTGGCAAGTGGGTCTGGCACACACGCTGGCAGGCAACTGCAATTAGATTACACTAGCAGACTGATGTTTCACAGTCAAAAAAGTTTTTTTTAAAAATATTTACACTACTGTTATAACAAATATGAGTGGTGGCACTAGTTGGCAAGTGGGCCTAGCACAAACACTGGCAGGAAGGCAACTGCAATTAGATTACACTAGCAGACTGATGTTTCACAGTCAAAAAAGTTTTTTTTTTTAAATATTTACACTACTGTTACAACAAATATGAGTGGTGGCACTAGTTGGCAAGTGGGCCTGGCACACACGCTGGCAGGCAGGCAACCGCATTTAGATTACACTAGCAGACTGATGTTTCACAGTCAAAAAAGTTTTTATTTTAAATATTGACACTACTGTTACAACAAATATGAGTGGTGGCACTAGTTGGCAAGTGGGCCTGGAACACACTCTGGCAGGCAGGCAACTGCAATTAGATTACACTAGCAGACTGATGTTTCACAGTCAAAAAAGTTTTTTTTTTTTAATATTTACACTACTGTTACAACAAATATGAGTGGTGGCACTAGTTGGCAAGTGTGCCTGGCACACACGCTGGCAGGCAGCCAACTGCTATTAGATTACACTAGCAGACTGATGTTTCACAGTCAAAAAAAAAACAAAAAACGACTGATGTTCTAGCCCTAAAAAAGGCTTTTTGGGGTGCTATCCAAACAGCAGAGATCAGATGAGTCCTTCAGGATGTAGTGGACACTGAATACACTAGCCTAGCTATCAATTTCCCTAAAAAATCAGCAGCAGCTACACTGTCCCTCCTCTCACTAACAATGCAGGATCAGAATGAATCTAAAATGGCTGCTGCCCAGGAGCTGGGAGGGTCTGGGAGGGAGTGTCTGCTGCTGATTGGCTGTAATGTGTCTACAGACTGTGAGATACAGGGTCAAAGTTTACTCAATGATGACGAATAGGGGGCAGATCGAACATCGCATATGTTCGCCCGTCGCTGCGAACGCGAACAAGCTATGTTCGCCAGGAACTATTTGCCGGCGAACAATTCACGACATCACTAGTGGTGGCAGATGAGTTAAGGAGCAGCGGTCTTACAACAGCATACACTTCAGGCATTTATCATTGCACAAGCATTTCTAGTGTTGGCAGATGAGTTAAGGAGAAGCAGTCTTACAACAGCAGACGCTGTCAGCATATATCATTGCACAAGCATTTCTAGTGGGGGTAGATGAGTTAAGGAGCAGCGGTCTTACAACAGCATACGCTGTCGGCATTTATCATTGCACAAGTATTTCTAGTGGTGGCAGATGAGTTAAAGAGCAGAGGTCTTACAACAGCAGACACTGTCAGCATATATCATTGCACAAGCATTTCTAGTGGTGGCAGATGAGTTAAGGAGCAGAGGTCTTACAACAGCATACGCTGTCGTCATATATCATTGCACAAGCATTTCTAGTGGTGGCAGATGAGTTAAGGAGCAGCAGTCTTACAACAGCATACGTTGTCGGCATTTATCATTGCACAAGAATTTCTAGTGGTGGCAGATGAGTTAATGTACAGAGGTCTTACAACATCATAATCTGTCGGCATTTATCATTGCACAAGCATTTCTAGTGGTGGCAGATGAGTTAAGGAGCAGCGGTCTTACAACAGCATACGCTTCAGGCATTTATCATTGCACAAGCATTTCTAGTGGTGGCAGATGAGTTAAGGAGCAGCGATCTTACAACAGCATAAGCTTCAGGCATTTATCATTGCACAAGCATTTCTAGTGGTGGCAAATGAGTTAAGGAGCAGTGGTCTTACAACAGCATACACTGTCGGCATATATCATTGCACAAGTATTTCTAGTGGTGGCAGATGAGTTAAGGAGCAGCAGCCTTACAACAGCATACGCTTCAGGCATTTATCATTGCACAAGCATTTCTAGTGGTGGCAGATGAGTTAAGGAGCAGCGGTCTTATAACAGCATACGCGGTCAGCATTTATCCATTGCACAAGCATTTCTAGTGGTGGCAGATGAGTTAAGGAGCAGCGGTCTTATAACAGCATACGCGGTCAGCATTTATCCATTGCACAAGCATTTCTAGTGGTGGCAGATGAGTTAAGGAGTAGCGGTCTTATAACAGCATACGCGGTCAGCATTTATCCATTGCACAAGCATTTCTAGTGGTGGCAGATGAGTTAAGGAGCAGCGGTCTTACAACAGCATACGCTGTCGGCATTTATCATTGCACAAGCATTTCTAGTGGTGGCAAATGAGTTAAGGAGCAGCCGTGTTACGACCACAGCTTCTTAACTTATGTTTCTTATAAGTTTGCGCCAAAACAGCATCATACGCTGCTTAATAAATATACCCCATTTTTCCAATATGCAGATATAGGGCTAGATTAGTGGAGCGCTATTTATTGCTCCCACTCATGTGTTAACTGTGCTCAACTTCAGCTTTTTGCAAGCATCGGGTACCGCGAGTGTTGACAGTTAAAGTTTTTGTTCGCACACTAACCCAACACGAGCAAAAATTTTAACTTAAAATATCGCGACCATGTTAACGTACTCTCTCTTAGACTTCAATGGATTGTAAAAAGTGGGAAAAATCTAACACTCTACAAGTCCCACAAACCCGATTGCATTTTCTCAAATGCACCAACCATACATGAAATACTAATATTTCACATTTTTTAAAATATATATCTTCATATGTATATATATATATATATATATATATATATATATATATATATATATATATATATAATTATATATTAGTATAGATATATACAGATTTATATAGGAATATCTATTTATAAATATTTAGAACATATTCCCCTATGTGAACAACATTGGAATGTAAAATATTTATACTAAAAACACAGTCTAACACTTTATTAAATATGAATATTGCATAAATAAATACAATTTTAAGTGCTCCTATATAGCTTGCGGATTGTATTAGTTTTTGTTTTATTTAATTCTCATTTTTTTTGTGTACTATACTGTCTCTATTTCACTTGCATTTTAAAAGTAGCAATTTGAAGAACCAATAAATTATATAAATTAATCGTCATTTTTTTTCAGTTTTAAAATACAGAATGCAGAATTCCTTAGTTTTATAGCATTCTGCAGAGTGCAGTAGACTTGATGCTGTATAGAATATAATGCTGGTAATATGGAAACAGCTTGTCAGTGGGTTACATTGAATATATATGTGATAAATATGCCTATTTAAGCCAAGCTAGAGAGACTACATCGTGGTTTAAATTACTCTACAAGGGTAAAAATCAATACACACTCATAAAACTAAGGCCAATTAATTAACTACAGGGCATTGGAAATTGAAATGCACTCGTGTTTGTCTCTCACATGGTTATTGTTGCTACATGGTTATATCCTACCACCATGACTTCCCAGTGCTTCTCTAATAAACTAATTGATTTTCTCATGGATTAGTTATTTTTATATTGGTCTATCCTGGTGGTTACAATAAAGCCACAATAGCGTGGAAGAAGCCAATGGCTGAAAACCATAAAAGGTAAAAAATCACTCTTAGCAATTATATTAATAGGACAAATGCATTATTGACCAAAGTACTCGCAATTACTTAATGTTCTCAGTGTTTCACAGTGTTTTCCTCCAGGAACTCCCTATGCTGGAAAATTAGATGTATCCTTATATTTGAAATCAATAAATTCATTTTGTACATGCATATCAAATTTATCAAGTTCCTAGTTAGGCTTAGATTTAGCTAACCATGCATGGAATAAAATACATTACAAAAATTAGATGGAATAACATCTTAGAGACATTTATTTTAATGGCAAATAAAAAAAAAGAAATAATTCATGATTCAGTTCAGAGTGTTCTTTATTGAATCGGGCATTGCAATGCAATAAAAATAGAATTCTGTTACGCAACACACATTATTAAAGGGACAGTAAACCCCAAATATTTCATTCATGAATCGGATAGAACATACAATTTTATACACGTTTCAAATTTACTGTTTCACCCTTGTTTGTATCTCAGTATGTTTGGTTGAAAGCATGCATTGTGTGGCTGTAGTTTAGGACCTGGAGAGGAAGAGGCCTTGACGTGGTCCTGGATATATCTCTATTTGGCCAAATGCTGAAACTAACTCTTCTGTTTTGCTTTTAATACAGCTGTGTGCTTACAAGACAGTGCCAGACTTTCTAGGTGTTGTGTTTATAATTTTGTTTTGTAATTTTCTTTATGGACTTTGCACCCAAACTTGTCTGGTGTTAACTGCCAGAGTCACTGAAAGTTGTGCAGCTGTTTTTGAGTGCTGGTGAGCACCCAGGACTACGTTTTGCAGGGTCACAGGTTTGCTTACCCAGTCTGGGTTGAGAATGCAGTACATTTTTGTGTTTTCAATGTGTCTAGGGAAATTACAAATGACCTGTGTAACCCTTCTTTGTGTATCAGTGTGTTTGCTTGAAGGCATGACTTTTGTGGCTGTGGGTTGACGTGGTCCTGGGCCTATCACCATTTGGCCAAATGCTGTAACTAACTCTTCCATTTTGCTTTTGATCTAGCTATATGCTTGCAAGTGACTGCCAGACATCCTATGCGTTGTGTTAATTTTTTTTTTTTCATTTTCCTTATAGGATTTGCTCTCAGGTTTGTCTGGGGTTAACAACCCAAGTCACTGAAATGTGTGCAGCTGTTTTGTGCTGGTGAGCAGCCAGGGTTGCAATTTTTGCAGGATCATGGGATGTGTACCCAGTATTGTTTGAAAGTTCAGTTCATTTTCTTGTTTTTGTATGTGTCTAGGAAATTACAAAGGGCCTGTGTCCCCCTTGTTTGTAGCTCAGTGTTTTTAGTTGAAGGCATGCAGTGTATGGCTGTAGGTTAGGGGCCAAGGGAGGAAGATACCTTGACGTTGTCCGGAGCCCATTACCATTTGGCCAAATGCTGAAACTAACTCTTCCATTTTGCTTTTAATACAGCTGTGTGCTTGCAAAAGTGTTCTGTTAATCATTTTTTTCTGTAAGTTTCCCTATAGACTTTACACCCAGACTTGTCTTTGGTTTACTGAATGAGTCACCGAAAGTTGTGCAGCTGTTTGTGAGTGCTGGTGATTCTGGTGAACACCCAGGCTGGTGAGTTTTGCAGGGTCATCGGACATGTATGCTGCCCCTAACACCGCCAACCTCTATATTATATTTATTAACCCCTAATCTGCCCCCCACAACGTCGCCGCCAGCTATCTACAATAATTAACCCCTAATCTGCCGACCGGAGCTCACCGCTATTCTAATAAATTTTTTAACCCCTAAAGCTAAGTCTAACCCTAACACTAACACCCCCCTAAGTTAAATAAAATTTAAATCTAACGAAATAAATTAAATCTTATTATATAAATTATTCCTATTTAAAGCTAAATACTTACCTGTAAAATAAACCCTAATATAGCTACAACATAAATTATAATTATATTATAGCTATTTTAGGATTAATATTTATTTTACAGGCAACTTTGTATTTATTTTAATCAGGTACAATAGCTATTAAATAGTTAATAACTAGTTAATAGCTAAAATAGTTAAAATAATTACAAAATTGGGGGCGTGTCCGTGCTGTGTTCTAGATAGGACGCATTTTCTGTGGGCTCCAGAGGAAACTTTAATAATCCGCCGATTATTATATCTAAACAGCAAGAAAGGAACATATTACCTAAGCACACCTCAATACTGGATATTGTGGCATAGTACTTTCCTATTTTCAGCTGGATTCAAGACACTGGAGGACCAGATCGGAGTTTAAGGGCCTATGGCGGCGGCCTTCTTTCCCTAGGCAATCACCTCCCCCCCGGGTAGAGCTGGGTGATCAGTGCTGTCTGAGCAATCAGACTTACTGAGTCTCTACAATTTATAATACAGGACTGAACACTGACAAGTTGATAAGTAATCATTTACACTGCCGGGACCTCTGGAGGGGAAAAGCTATAACCCATGTCGGAGAAAAGTGACCTAGAGCTATGGGAGGACATGCCGGTAAAACTTGCTTCACTTATGCGACAGCTCATGGAGTCTGCACCTTACGACTTTCTTGTACACAGCCTGCAAGGGACAGGGAAGGGGACAGAGCACCAGACTGGGGTGCTTGATAATATACCAGAGAAGCTGCACTTGGAACTACATACCAGCATAGTCGCTGCAGATAGCGTTGATACCCAGCAACATGTCACCTATAATGAAGACATCAAGGACCTGTTCATTGGGGTACACCGCTACATGCAAATCTCCCTAAACGAAGCAGCCCCCCGCACATATTCTCTGCCAGCCAAGCTTAAAGATTGTGAGCCGCTCCTTACTGTAGAAAACACCCTGCACAAATCTCAACCTGACCTATCATACCAAAAACCAGATGAATCGGTACCTCCGCTCACCTCCCCGCTTTATATGGCGGATTCACCACCGCTCCAGGCTGCCTTGATGTTTAACTTGGGGGAAAATAGTTGCGACCTACCATTGCAATACACTGGGGACACATACCCATGGACACTATCACACTCTGCGGCCCAAGTGAACAGCGGGGGCATGAAAATATCTGTAGAGAGACTGATAACCACCGGACTACTCAGCTATTTATCTGGAAGACAGCGCTCCAACCACAAAAAAATACAGCGAGACCCTTGCTATGTGGCGATGCTGTTTTGGACACGCTCATGTTTTGACACTGGTTGAGGGTCCTGTTGTGTGGTACACGCAAGGCTGTTGCGTGGTCTAGAGTAGTAGTACCGCACATAAACCCCATTCAGAGGTCCCGTTGACTGTTCCCTGTTTATTACTTAGGTATTGCCGCAATGCGTGGTGGGTGGGTGGGTTGGATGTTGTTGATACATATGTTTTATTTAAGTACTGCCGGAGGGGGCTTTCACCGCACTATAGGAGATCACACTTTGTACTTGTTTTAATCTTACCATACTTTATTACTGGGGATGATTGAGCAATATGATGAAACAGCCAGCCCCATAGTATAGTTTCTGTATAGTGACTCAGCCACGCTAACGGAACCAAGAGCGTCATAAGACTGAGCAATAAAGCTCACAGATACGTTTAGAGCCCTGACCCTCCTCCCACATAAGACAGCCTTGAACTCAGACAGCTTGGCGATTATTGTAATGAGCGCTCATCACTGAGTATAAAAGCTTGAAGCCACAGGATAGAATCCTTTTTATTCAGGCCCCCATACCATAAAATTGCTCTCTATCAAAGACAAGAGCCCCCTATGGCCACCCATGATAATTCCCCTGTGGGGTCCTGGCAGACACATTTCCAGGTACGTTAACATATCATCGGCAGCCAATCACTTTCTACTGCAGTCTTGTTTTGTATATAGTTTTGTTTATGCTTTGTTTGTATTTATTTATCCCTATAAGTTTTCTGAATATTGACTATACGGATCCAAGAGTGGTCCATAATATTTCTAGCAGGGATTAAAAAGAGGACAATCAGACAAGAACCATCAAAATGTTTTTCATACTGTTGTATGTATAATTTTTGTTTCTATTTACTTATTTTTATGTAAACGTATTTTCTCCACATCTTGGCATTTCAAATCGCTGTAAAAAAATAACTCCTCAATAAAAATGTTTGAAATAAAAAAAAAAAATTACAAAATTACCTGTAAAATAAATCCTAACCTAAGTTACAATTAAACCTAACACTACACTATCTTAATTAAATAAACTACCTACAATTACCTACAATTAAACCTAACACTACACTATCAATAAATTAATTAAATAAAATACCTACAAATAACTACAATTAAATAAACTAACTAAAGTACAAAAAATAAAAAAGAACTAAGTTACAAAAAATAAAAAATATTTACAAACATTAGAAAAATATTACAACAATTTTAAACTAATTACACCTACTCTAAGCCCCCTAATAAAATAACAAAGCCCCCCAAAATAAAAAAATGCCCTACCCTATTCTAAATTAAAAAAGTTCAAAGCTCTTTTACCTTACCAGCCCTGAAAAACATAATTTATGTAAGAACTTACCTGATAAATTCATTTCTTTCATATTAGCAAGAGCCCATGAGCTAGTGACGTATGGGATATACATTCCTACCAGGAGGGGCAAAGTTTCCCAAACCTCAAAATGCCTATAAATACACCCCTCATCACACCCACAAATCAGTTTAACGAATAGCCAAGAAGTGGGGTGATAAGAAAAAAGTGCGAAGCATAAATATAAGGAATTGGAATAATTGTGCTTTATACAAAAAAATCATAACCACCAGAAAAAAAGGGTGGGCCTCATGGACTCTTGCTAATATGAAAGAAATGAATTTATCAGGTAAGTTCTTACATAAATTATGTTTTCTTTCATGTAATTAGCAAGAGTCCATGAGCTAGTGACGTATGGGATAATGACTACCCAAGATGTGGATCTTCCACGCAAGAGTCACTAGAGAGGGAGGGATAAAATAAAGACAGCCAATTCCGCTGAAAAAAATCCACACCCAAAAATAAAGTTTAAATCTTATAAAGAAAAAAACTGAAAATATAAGCAGAAGATTCAAACTGAAACAGCTGCCTGAAGTACTTTTCTACCAAAGACAGCTTCAGAAGAAGAAAACACATCAAAATGGTAGAATTTAGTAAAAGTATGCAAAGAAGACCAAGTTGCTGCTTTGCAAATCTGATCAACCGAAGCTTCATTCCTAAACGCCCAGGAAGTAGAAACTGACCTAGCAGAATGAGCTGTAATCCTTTGAGGTGGAGTTTTACCCGACTCGACATAAGCATGATGAATTAAAGATTTCAACCAAGATGCCAAAGAAATGGCAGAGGCCTTCTGACCTTTCCTAGAACCGGAAAAGATAACAAATAGACTAGAAGTCTTTCGGAAATTCTTAGTAGCTTCAACATAATATTTCAAAGCTCTAACTACATCCAAAGAATGCAATGATTTCTCCTTAGAATTCTTAGGATTAGGACATAATGAAGGAACCACAATTTCTCTACTAATGTTGTTGGAATTCACAACCTTAGGTAAAAATTTAAAAGAAGTTCGCAACACCGCCTTATCCTGGTGAAAAATCAGAAAAGGAGACTCACAAGAAAGAGCAGATAATTCAGAAACTCTTCTGGCAGAAGAGATGGCCAAAAGGAACAAAACTTTCCAAGAAAGTAATTTAATGTCCAATGAATGCATAGGTTCAAACGGAGGAGCTTGAAGAGCCCTCAGAACCAAATTCAAACTCCAAGGAGGAGAAATTGACTTAATGACAGGTTTTATACGAACCAAAGCTTGTACAAAACAATGAATATCAGGAAGATTAGCAATCTTTCTGTGAAAAAGAACAGAAAGAGCAGAGATTTGTCCTTTCAAGGAACTTGCAGACAAACCTTTATCCAAACCATCCCGAAGAAACTGTAAAATTCTCGGAATTCTAAAAGAATGCCAGGAAAAATGATGAGAAAGACACCAAGAAATATAAGTCTTCCAGACTCTATAATATATCTCCCTAGATACAGATTTACGAGCCTGTAACATAGTATTAATCACAGAGTCAGAGAAACCTCTTTGACTAAGAATCAAGCGTTCAATCTCCATACCTTTAAATTTAAGGATTTGAGATCCTGATGGAAAAAAGGACCTTGCGACAGAAGGTCTGGCCTTAACGGAAGAGTCCACGGTTGGCAAGAGGCCATCCGGACAAGATCCGCATACCAAAACCTGTGAGGCCATGCTGGAGCTACCAGCAGAACAAACGAGCATTCCTTCAGAATCTTGGAGATTACTCTTGGAAGAAGAACTAGAGGCGGAAAGATATAGGCAGGATGATACTTACAAGGAAGTGACAATGCATCCACTGCCACCGCTTGAGGATCACTGGATCTGGACAGATACCTGGGAAGTTTCTTGTTTAGATGAGAGGCCATCAAATCTATTTCTGGAAGTCCCCACATTTGAACAATCTGAAGAAATACCCCTGGGTGAAGAGACCATTCGCCCGGATGTAACGTTTGGCGACTGAGATAATCCGCTTCCCAATTGTCTATACCTGGGATATGAACCGCAGAAACTAGACAGGAGCTGGATTCCACCCATACCAGAATTCGAGATACTTCTTTCATAGCCAGAGGACTGTGAGTCCCTCCTTCCTGATTGATGTATGCCACAGTTGTGACATTGTCTGTCTGAAAACAAATGAACGATTCTCTCTTTAGAAGAGGCCAAGACTGAAGAGCTCTGAAAATTGCACGGAGTTCCAAAATATTGATCGGTAATCTCACCTCCTGAGATTCCCAAACCCCTTGTGCTGTCAGAGACCCCCACACAGCTCCCCAACCTGTAAGACTTGCATCTGTTGAAATTACAGTCCAGGTCGGAAGAACAAAAGAAGCCCCCTGAACTAAACGATGGTGATCTGTCCACCACGTCAGAGAGTGTCGAACAATCGGTTTTAAAGATATTAATTGACATATCTTTGTGTAAACCCTGCACCACTGGTTCAGCATACAGAGCTGAAGAGGCCGCATGTGAAAACGAGCAAAGGGGATCGCGTCCGATGCAGCAGTCATAAGACCTAGAATTTCCATGCATAAGGCTACCGAAGGGAATGATTGTGACTGAAGGTTTCGACAAGCTGATATCAATTTTAGACGTCTCTTGTCTGTCAAAGATAGAGTCATGGACACTGAATCTATCTGGAAACCTAAAAAGGTTACCTGTGTCTGAGGAATCAATGAACTTTTTGGTAAATTGATCCTCCAACCATGATGTTGAAGAAACAACACAAGTCGATTCGTATGAGATTCTGCTAAATGTGAAGACTGAGCAAGTACCAAGATATCGTCCAAATAAGGAAATACCACAATACCCTGTTCTCTGATTACAGACAGAAGGGCACCGAGAACCTTTGTAAAAATTCTTGGAGCTGTAGCTAGGCCAAACGGCAGAGCCACAAACTGGTAATACTTGTCTAGGAAAGAGAATCTCAGAAACTGATAGTGATCTGGATGAATCGGAATATGCAGATATGCATCCTGTAAATCTATTGTAGACATATAATGCCCTTGCTGAACAAAAGGCAGGATAGTCCTTACTGTTACCATTTTGAATGTTGGTATCCTTACATAACGATTCAATATTTTTAGATCCAGAACTGGTCTGAAGGAATTCTCCTTCTTTGGTACAATGAAGAGATTTGAATAAAACCCCAGTCCCTGTTCCAGAACTGGAACTGGCATAATTACTCCAGCCAACTCTAGATCTGAAACACATTTCAGAAATGCTTGAGCCTTCGCTGGGTTTACTGGGACACGGGAAAGAAAAAATCTCTTTGCAGGAGGCCTTATCTTGAAGCCAATTCTGTACCCTTCTGAAACAATGTTCTGAATCCAAAGATTGTGAACGGAATTGATCCAAATGTCTTTGAAAAAACGTAATCTGCCCCCTACCAGCTGAGCTGGAATGAGGGCCGCACCTTCATGTGGACTTAGGAGCTGGCTTTGATTTTCTAAAAGGCTTGGATTTATTCCAGACTGGAGATGGTTTCCAAACTGATACCGCTCCTGAGGATGAAGGATCAGGTTTTTGTTCCTTGTTGTGACGAAAGGAACGAAAACGATTATTAGACCTAAATTTACCTTTAGATTTTTTTATCCTGTGGTAAAAAAGTTCCTTTCCCTCCAGTAACAGTTGAGATAATAGAATCCAACTGAGAACCAAACAATTTATTACCCTGGAAAGAAAGGGAAAGCAGAGTAGACTTAGAAGACATATCAGCATTCCAAGTTTTAAGCCATAAAGCTCTTCTAGCTAAAATAGCTAGAGAAATATACCTGACATCAACTCTAATGATATCAAAGATGGCATCACAAATAAAATTATTAGCATGTTGAAGAAGAATAATAATGCTATGAGAATTATGATCTGTTACTTGTTGCGCTAAAGCTTCTAACCAAAAAGTTGAAGCTGCAGCAACATCCGCTAAAGATATAGCAGGTCTAAGAAGATTACCTGAACACAAGTAAGCTTTTCTTAGAAAGGATTCAATTTTCCTATCTAAAGGATCCTTAAAGGAAGTACCATCTGCCGTAGGAATAGTAGTACGCTTAGCAAGAGTAGAGACAGCCCCATGAACCTTAGGGATTTTGTCCCAAAACTCTAATCTGTCAGATGGCACAGGATATAATTGCTTAAAACGTTTAGAAGGAGTAAATGAATTACCCAAATTATTCCATTCCCTGGAAATTACTTCAGAAATAGCACCAGGGACAGGAAAAACTTCTGGAATAACTTCAGGAGATTTAAAAACCTTATCTAAAGGTTTAGATTTAGTATCAAGAGGACCAGAATCCTCAATTTCTAATGCAATTAGGACTTCTTTAAGTAAAGAACGAATAAATTCCATTTTAAATAAATATGAAGATTTATCAGCATCAACCTCTGAGACAGAATCCTCTGAACCAGAAGAACCATTATCAGAATCAGAAAGATGATGTTCATTTAAAAATTCATCGGAAAAATTAGAAGTTTTAAAAGACTTTTTACGTTTACTAGAAGGATGAATAACAGACATAGCCTTCTTAATGGATTTAGAAACAAAATCTCTTATGTTATCAGGAACACTCTGAGTATTAGATGTTGACGGAACAGCAACAGGTAATGTAACAGTACTAAAGGAAATATTATCTGCATTAACAAGTTTGTCATGACAAACAGTACAAACAACAGCTGGAGGAACAGATACCATAAGTTTACAGCAGATACACTTAGCTTTGGTAGCTCCAGCACCAGGCAGCGATTTTCCAGAAGTATCTTCTGACTCAGTTTCAACGTGGGACATCTTGCAATATGTAATAGAAAAAACAACATATAAAGCAAAATGATCAAATTCCTTAAATGACAGTTTCAGGAATGGGAAAAAATGCCAGTGAACAAGCTTCTAGCAACCAGAAGCAATAAATAATGAGACTTAAATAATGTGGAGACAATAGTGACGCCCATATTTTTTTAGCGCCAAAAATGACGGCCACATTATTTGGCGCCTAAATGCTTTTGGCGCCAAAAATGACGCCACATCCGGAACGCCGACACTTTTGGCGCAAAAGAACGTCAAAAATGATGCAACTTCCGGCGACACGTATGACGCCGGAAACAGAAAAAAAAATTTGCGCCAAAAAAGTCAGCGCCAAGAATGACGCAATAAAATGAAGCATTTTCAGCCCCCGCGAGCCTAACAGCCCACAGGGAAAAAGTCAAATTTTAAGGTAAGAAAAAAATTGATTTATTCATATGCATTATCCCAAATATGAAACTGACTGTCTGAAATAAGGAATGTTGAACATCCTGAGTCAAGGCAAATAAATGTTTGAATACATATATTTAGAACTTTATAAAAAAAAGTGCCCAACCATAGCTTAGAGTGTCACAGAAAATAAGACTTACTTACCCCAGGACACTCATCTACATGTTGTAGAAAGCCAAACCAGTACTGAAACGAAAATCAGCAGAGGTAATGGTATATAAATAAGAGTATATCGTCGATCTGAAAAGGGAGGTAAGAGATGAATCTCTACGACCGATAACAGAGAACCTATAAAATAGACCCCGTAGAAGGAGATCATTGAATTCAAATAGGCAATACTCTCCTCACATCCCTCTGACATTCACTGCACGCTGAGAGGAAAACCGAGCACCAACCTGCTGCGGAGCGCATATCAACGTAGAATCTAGCACAAACTTACTTCACCACCTCCATAGGAGGCAAAGTTTGTAAAACTGATTTGTGGGTGTGGTGAGGGGTGTATTTATAGGCATTTTGAGGTTAGGGAAACTTTGCCCCTCCTGGTAGGAATGTATATCCCATACGTCACTAGCTCATGGACTCTTGCTAATTACATGAAAGAAAGGGCCATTTGCGGGACATGCCCCAAATAATTCAGCTCTTTTGCCTGTAAAAAAAAACATACAATACCCCCCCCCCAACATTACAACCCACCACCCACATACCCCTAATCTAACCCAAACCCCCCTTAAATAAACCTAACACTAAGCCCCTGAAGATCTTCCTACCTTATCTTCACCATGCCAGGTTCACCGATCCGTCCTCGGAAGTCTTGATCCAAGCCTCCGAAGTGTTGATCCAAGCCCAAGCGGGGGCTGAAGAGTGACGTCCATCCTCCGGCTGAAGTCTTGATCCAAGTGGGCAGAAGAGGACATCCGGACCAGCAAACATCTTCTTCCAAGCCGCATCTTCTATGTTCTTCAATCCGATGACGACCGGCTGATCTTCAAGACCTCCAGCACGGATCCATCCATCTTCATCGACGACTTCCCGACGAATGACGGTTCCTTTAAGGGACGTCATCCAAGATGGCGTCCCTCGAATTCCGATTGGCTGATAGGATTCAGCCAATCGGAATTAAGGTAGGAAAATTCTGATTGGCTGATGGAATCAGCCAATCAGATTCAAGTTCAATCCGATTGGCTTTTCAGGGCTGGTAAGGTAAAAGAGCTTTGAACTTTTTTAATTTAGAATAGGGTAGGGCATTTTTTTATTTTGGGGGTCTTTGTTATTTTATTAGGGGGCTTAGAGTAGGTGTAATTAGTTTAAAATTGTTGTAATATTTTTCTAATGTTTGTAAATATTTTTTTATTTTTTGTAACTTAGTTCTTTTTTATTTTTTGTACTTTAGTTAGTTTATTTAATTGTAGTTATTTGTAGGTATTGTATTTAATTAATTTATTGATAGTGTAGTGTTAGGTTTAATTGTAGATAATTGTAGGTAGTTTATTTAATTTATTTATTGATAGTGTAGTGTTAGGTTTAATTGTAACTTAGGTTAGGATTTATTTTACAGGTAATTTTGTAATTATTTTAACTAGGTAACTATTAAATACTTATTAACTATTTAATAGCTATTGTACCTGGTTAAAATAATTACAAAGTTGCCTGTAAAATAAATATTAATCCTAAACTAGCTACAATATAATTATAATTTATATTGTAGCTATATTAGGGTTTATTTTACAGGTAAGTATTTAGTTTTAAATAGGAATAATTTATTTAATAAGAGTTAATTTATTTTGTTAGATAAAAATTATATTTAACTTAGGGGGTGTTAGTGTTAGGGTTAGACTTAGCTTTAGGGGTTAATACATTTATTAGAATAGCGGTGAGCTCCGGTCGGCAGATTAGGGGTTAATGTTTGAAGTTAGGTGTCGGCGATGTTAGGGAGGGCAGATTAGGGGTTAATACTATTTATTATAGGGTTATTGAGGCGGGAGTGAGGCGGATTAGGGGTTAATAACTTTATTATAGTAGCGGTGCGGTTCGGTCGGCAGATTAGGGGTTAATAAGTGTAGGTAGGTGGCGGCGATGTTGGGGGCGGCAGATTAGGGGTTAATAAATATAATATAGGGGTCGGCGGTGTTAGGGGCAGCAGATTAGGGGTTCATAGGGATAACGTAGGTGGCAGCGGTGTGCGGTCGGCAGATTAGGGGTTAAAAAATTTTAATAGAGTGGCGGCGATGTGGGGGGACCTCGGTTTAGGGGTACATAGGTAGTTTATGTGTGTTAGTGTACTTTAGAGCATAGTAGTTAAGAGCTTTATAAACCGGCGTTAGCCCAGAAAGCTCTTAACTACTGACTTTTTTCTGCAGCTGGAGTTTTGTCGTTAGATTTCTAACGCTCACTTCAGCCAAGACTCTAAATACCGGCGTTAGGAAGATACCATTGAAAAGATAGGCTACGCAAATGGCGTAGGGGGATCTGCGGTATGGAAAAGTCGCGGCTGCAAAGTGAGCGTTAGACCCTTTCCTGACTGACTCCAAATACCAGAGGGCGGTAAAAACCAGCGTTAGGAGCCTCTAACGCTGGTTTTGACGGCTACCGCCCAACTCTAAATCTAGGCCTCAGATTTTGATGGCATATAAGAACCATAGGCCCAGCAAGTCTGCCCGATATTTCCTAAAAGTATAAACATATCTAGTTTGTAGGATAGACTGATGCTTATGCCAGGCATTCTTGAAGTCCCCCACAGAGTTTGTCATTACCACATCTTGTGGAAGTTTATTCCATTAATTAATCACCCTTTCTGTAAAGAAGTGCTTCCACAAATTACTCCTGAATCTACTACCCACTTCAGACACCCCTTGTTCTTGAATTTTTCTTTTTATGAAAAATATTCAGCTTTACTAAGCTTGAAAGTTACTATAATATCACCTCATTCTTATCTCTCCTCTAAGCTATACATATTTAGGACATTGTAACATTTTAGTAGCACTCCTTTGCACAAATTCCAGTTTTTTTATATCCTTCTGGAGATATGGCTTCCAGAACTGCACACAATAGTCAATATGAGGCCTAACTAATGATCTGTAAAGTGGCTGTAGCTACTATTTCTGCTGCAAATATCTCTACCAATACAACCAAGCGTTCTACTGGCCTTACCTGCTGCAATACTACATTGTTTGCTAAATTTTAAATCATCTGAAATAATAATTCCCAAGTCCTGTTCATCATTTGTAACAGTCAGTAAAGTGTCATTGAGTCTGTAATAAATGTTTTGATTTTTCTTCCCTAAATGCATAATTTTGCACTTTGCAGTGTTAAACTTTAGATCACTGTCTTTTGTCAAATCCTTCAATTTTTATATATCACTTCTCTTTTTGTCTACCCCCTGAAACATCTACTCTATAACAAATTTTGTATTATTTGCAAACAGACATACTTTCCCCTGTAGCCCTTTGCTGGTATCTTTGAAAATTTGTTTAAACAGGTTACAGAACTGACCCCTGAGGAACACCACTAGTAATCAAGACTTGCATGTGCAACACAAATTTTTGCTTATGAGTGATTGGTAAACTGGAGGAAGTTTTGTTTTAATAAGCAAAACCACTGAACTTACATATAACAGGTTCAACACATAAATAAACAGCCTTTTACAGGTTTCTTTGAGGTTTTTTTTCACAGATTGAAACCTCTGTGTTTCTTTTACTTTTAGAAATGAAAATAAAAAAAAAAACTTATGGCTTGGGGTTGGTCAGAACTGTGAGAAAGCATTCACTTGCTTAGGTTATAGTGTCTGAATACACTGTAATATGTTTAATAGTGTAATACAAAATTATGTTTACTATCCCTTTAAGCTTCAAAGCTTCAATTGCTGATAAAGATTATGGATTTTAAAAACAAATAACTTAAATTATTTTTTTATAAAAAGTATTTTGGGGCACTTGAGAAAATTTGCTTAGAAGACTATCACCAAATTGGGCACATACTGTAAAAAACTTCACCACTCCTATCTTAATGTTTTTGAGGGAAGGTGTTTCACTAAACCAATAATACCAGTGTATGATATGTGCAATTAACAATTTGATATTAAGTGTGCTAATTTTATCATTTACATCTATAAGTGTCAAATTTCTTTATTATTATAGTTAAAGGGACACTGATCCCAAATTTTTTCTTTTGTGATTCAGATAGAGCATGCAATTTTAAGCAACTTTCTATTTTACTCCTATTGTCAATTTTTCTTTGTTCTCTTGCTATTATTTTTTTTTTTTTTTAAAAGAAGGCATCTAAGAATTTTTTTGCCTCAGACCCTGGACAGCACTTGTTTATTGGTTGTTGAATTTATCCACCAATCAGCAAGAACAACCCAGGTTGTTCACCAAAAATGGGCCAGCATCTAAACTTACATTCTTGCTTTTTAAATAAAGATACCAAGAGAATGAAGAAAATGTGATAATAGAATTAAATTGGAAAGTTGCTTAAAATTGCATGCTCTATCTGAATCACAAAAGAAAAAATTTGGGTTCAGTGTCCCTTTAATGTGTGATTTGACAGGTGAATGGGAGAAATCTAAAAATCTGTCTTAAAAGTGTTTTCTGATGCTTTGCAATACTATTACATTCAAGATTCTGTAAGTTCAAAGTATTAATGAAGTAAACAATGTTCAAAGTCACTGGAAAGTCCCACGATACCTAGGTTTTCTGATGATGTCAATGGCCTTTACTTTGAAAATCCAATACGTGAGAAACTTTGAATAGCTCTTCTATTTGACTCATATTCTCCCCATAAACTAGATTAGAACCGGATATGCATTGCTTAGATTCCAAAGTCAGTGTTAAGCCTATGACTTATTGAACTTCATGGTGTCTGAATCAATGAATACCCCCAAGTTTCTGATCGTGACTGATCATGCACCACAGTGAACATTCCTGGCAGTAAAATGCTAGTTGCTATTGTGACCATCTCCCAAATGTTGTATCAGTATTGTTATATTATAAAATGTAGTATAAAAAGCACACAAAACAGAGGGCATGCAATCCGAAAATAACATCTCAACAAATACAAAAATTCCCTAGGAATGAATCTTTAGGTAGCGTAAGAATACAACTTTCCAGAAGATCCCCCAGGAAATTCAATAACTAACGGGCTGCTACTTCCTTAAAGGGATGTTAAACCCCAAAATTTTCTTTCATAATCCAGGTAGAGAATACAATTTCAAACAACTTTCAAATTTACTTCGGTTATCTAATTTGCTTCATTTTTCAGATATCCTTTGTTGAAGAAATAGTAATGCACATGGGTGAGCCAATCACACGGGGCATCTATGTGCAGCCACCAATCAGCAGCTACTGTGCCTATCTAGATATGCTTTTCAGCAAAGAATATCAAGAGAATGAATCATATTAGATAATAAAAGTAAATGAAAAAGTTGGCAAAAATCCCATGCGCTTTCTAAATCATGAAAGAAAAAATATGGCTTTAATGTCCCTTTAATCCTTCACTAAAGCAGCCTGTGTCAAGGTGTCCACTGGTAAAGCCATCTCTATTGTGGAATCCAGCAGTAAATCAGCCTGAAACCTGGGGGTCGATCCGATATAAAGCGTCGCCCGCAAAAGCCGGCGACGCCAATATTTACGCTATTTGGTATCCTATATACGGCGTAACCTAGAAGTTACGCGCGTATATTTCTGCCGTCGCCCGTAGTTTTTTGGGCTATAGGCAGGTATACCAAAACAGCGCAGTTTGGTATCCAATATGCAGCGTAAGGACTTACGTGGCGAAAATGGAGAAAACTTACTCCATTTTCACCTCGCCACAAAAAGCAGCCGTAAGAAGCCTTACGCTGACTATTGGAGCCCCGTAACTCCCTAAACTAACTAGAAAATATACCTAACACCTAACGCATGCGCAATGTCTATCTCCCTGTCAACCGCGATCTTCTAAAATAAACCTAACACCTAACGCATGCGCAATGTCTATCTACCTGTCAACCGCGATCCCCCCCCCCCCCCGAAATCCCTAATAAAGTTATTAACCCCTAAACCGCCGCTCCCGGACCCCGCCGCCATCTACATAAACTAACCCCCTACTGTGAGCCCCTAAAACCGCCGCCATCTACCTTATCTATCCCCTAATCTGACCCCTTACACCGCCGCCACCTATATAAAAATTATTAACCCCTAATCTAATCCCCCTATACCGCCGCCAGCTATATTAATATTATTAACCCCTAATGTAAGCCCCTTACACCGCCGCCATCTCTATTAAAATGATTAACCCCTAATTTAATCTACCTACCCCGCCGCCAGCTATATTATCTATATTAACCCTAAGTATATTATAGTTAATATAGGTATTACATTATATATATTAACTATATTAACCCTAATTATATTAGGGTTAATATAGTTAATATAGTTACTATAGTATTTATATTAACTATATTAACTCTATCTAACCCTAACTAAATTTATATTAAATTAATCTAATTCATTTATAAACTAAAATATTCCTATTTAAATCTAAATACTTACCTATAAAATAAACCCTAAGATAGCTACAATATAATTAATAATTACATTGTAGCTATGTTAGGGTTAATATTTATTTTACAGGTAAATTGTTAATTATTTTAACTAGGTATAATAGATATTAAATAGTTATTAACTATTTAATATCTACCTAGTTAAAATAATTACCCAATTACCTGTAAAATAAATCCTAACCTAAGTTATAAATAAACCTACACTATCAATAAATTTAATAAACTACAAACATCTATCTAAAAATACAATTAAATTAACTAAACTAAATTACAAAAAAAAATAAAAAAGATTACAAGATTTTTAAGCTAATTACACCTATTCTAAGCCCCCTAATAAAATAATAAACCCCCAAAATAAAAAAATTCCCTGCCCTATTCTAAATTAAACAAATTTCAAAGCTCTTTACCTTACCAGCCCTTAAAAGGGCCTTTTGTGGGGCATGCCCCAAAGAATTCAGCTCTTTTGCATACAACAAATACAATCCCCCCCCCCATTACAACCCACCACCCACATACCCCTATTCTAAAACCACCCAAACCCCCCTTAAAAAAGCCTAACACTACCCCCCTGAAGATCTCCCTACCTTGTCTTCACCACACCGGGCCGAACTCCTGATCCGATCCGGGCGATGTCTTCCTCCAAGCGGCAAAGAAGAATTCTTCCTCCGGCGACGTCTTCCTCCAAGCGGCAGCAAAGTCTTCATTCTTCCGGCGGCATCTTCAATCTTCTTTCTTCGCTCCGCCGCCGCGGAGCATCCATCCCGGCCGACTGCTGTACTACGAATGATGTACCTTTAAATGACGTCATCCAAGATGGCGTCCGCCGAATTCCGATTGGCTGATAGGATTCTATCAGCCAATCGGAATTAAGTTAGAAAAATCTGATTGGCTGATTGAATCAGCCAATCAGATTCAAGTTCAATCCGATTGGCTGATCCAATCAGCCAATCAGATTGAGCTCGCATTCTATTGGCTGTTCCGATCAGCCAATAGAATGCGAGCTCAATCTGATTGGCTGTTCGGATCAGCCAATCGGATTGAACTTGAATCTGATTGGCTGATTCAATCAGCCAATCAGATTTTTCTAACTTAATTCCGATTGGCTGATAGAATCCTATCAGCCAATCGGAATTCGGCGGACGCCATCTTGGATGACGTCATTTAAAGGTACATCATTCGTAGTACAGCAGTCGGCCGGGATGGATGCTCCGCGGCGGCGGAGCGAAGAAAGAAGATTGAAGATGCCGCCGGAAGAATGAAGACTTTGCTGCCGCTTGGAGGAAGACGTCGCCGGAGGAAGAATTCTTCTTTGCCGCTTGGAGGAAGACATCGCCCGGATCGGATCAGGAGTTCGGCCCGGTGTGGTGAAGACAAGGTAGGGAGATCTTCAGGGGGGTAGTGTTAGGCTTTTTTAAGGGGGGTTTGGGTGGTTTTAGAATAGGGGTATGTGGGTGGTGGGTTGTAATGGGGGGGGGGGATTGTATTTGTTGTATGCAAAAGAGCTGAATTCTTTGGGGCATGCCCCACAAAAGGCCCTTTTAAGGGCTGGTAAGGTAAAGAGCTTTGAAATTTGTTTAATTTAGAATAGGGCAGGGAATTTTTTTTATTTTGGGGGTTTATTATTTTATTAGGGGGCTTAGAATAGGTGTAATTAGCTTAAAAATCTTGTAATCTTTTTTTTATTTTTTGTAATTTAGTGTTTTTTTTTTTTTGTAATTTAGTTTAGTTAATTTAATTGTATTTTTAGATAGATGTTTGTAGTTTATTAAATTTATTGATAGTGTAGGTGTATTTATAACTTACGTTAGGAATTATTTTACAGGTAATTGGGTAATTATTTTAACTAGGTAGATATTAAATAGTTAATAACTATTTAATATCTATTATACCTAGTTAAAATAATTAACAATTTACCTGTAAAATAAATATTAACCCTAACATAGCTACAATGTAATTATTAATTATATTGTAGCTATTTTAGGGTTTATTTGATAGGTAAGTATTTAGATTTAAATAGGAATATTTTAGTTTATAAATGAATTAGATTAATTTAATATAAATTTAGTTAGGGGTGTTAGGGTTAGATAGAGTTAAATCACAAGAAATCCCCCTTTAGACAGCTCCAGACTTGTATAGTGCATATACCCAACAGCATTAATCCTTAGAATATACAGAGCGGTATTGTGAAAACTCACCAGCACCAGTTGATTCAAACGGATGTTTAAGCAGCCTAATCAGCCTCCGGATCGTTCACCACTCTGTGGGTCCCCGGGCCGGTACTATGCACCTTCGACTGCCGTTGTTGAATTGGTAAGCCCCCAACTCTGTGAGCACACCGCCTCTGTAAAATGCCTTCAATGAAATGCCAAACAACACACTCCGGCGGCTTGCGATGACGTCATCAGCCGGTATCGAAACCGGGTATTCCAAGCCTCTGTCCTGGAAGACGCCGAGGTTTGAGCTGGTTGTTAGACAGCAAGCAATAGCACAAAAGAAATCCAGCAAACCTCCCAGGCGTATAATCAATCAAAATTTATTAAAGGAAAACCGTGCAAAAAAACTTATAAAAAAAGGTAAAACACACAGAAAAAATGTCCCAACACCTGGAACAGATACAGGAATCGTCCTACGCGTTTCAGCAGATATTCGCCTTATTCATGGACATAATTTGCTCCACACTAACATTGTCTATTTAAACACACCCTTGTCATCAGGTGTAAGGGCTCCAGGTGCTAATTGTTAAAGGGACAGACCTATGTCAACACTATGTGGGAATAAAGACAGACTATAAGTGGCTAGTCATTGGGGGAAATTACAAAGTACAAATATCAACAATTTATTGTCCACTCAGGCTAAACATATATATAAAATTCTGATAGCATATTCAACCTTAACCATCAAATAAAAGATATCTTATAAAGAAAATGGGAACAGCCTATGATTATTTTAAAGCCTATATATGAGCGGATTAAATAACACCATAATGATAACCATGTAATTTTGTAAATCCATAGAGGGGTAAGGGGTGTTAGTTACCTCATATTATTAATTACCACTATGACAATTTTAATTATATACATATTTGGTTATAATAATGTACCTAAAGGTTCAAATATTTATTATCTAAGTTTATCCTGTATATTCATAGGGATAAAATATGAGCTAACTAGTATAAGAAATAGTCCTTTGTATTAAATATTAGTGCATAATGAAATTCCTATTTAACAAGGAAATAATTTCATACTACTTCAAATACTCCCTTTAATCCTAATTATAATTCTTATTTATTAGTTCCTCCATACATTAATGACATCGCCCACTATATTGAAGCCGTCTGGAATCCTAGTTTTCATTTTGAAAATCCAGAAGGCCTCTTTATATGAGAGTTTAGTTACTCTATCTCCACCACGTATGGCGGGTTTAATATGGTCAATAATTTGCCATTTTAGACTGCTTACCACTTTATTGTGGATATGTATGAAATGTCTGGCAAGGTCAGAACATTCAATACCATGTTCAATATTTTTGAGATGCTCCCTAATCCTAGTTCTGCACTCTCTGGAGGTGCATCCAATGTATTGTTTTTTACATTCTACGCAATCTATGAGATAGATAACGAAGATAGAGCGACAGTTTGTATACGCATCCAACTCATAGACCCTATGTGTGGTGTATGATTGGAAGCTCTTAGAAACCTTTGTGAAACCACAGGCAATGCAATTGCTGTAATGACACTTATAGTGGCCTTTTACATTCAGCCAACTATTGCTTCTAGCTTGTGTATTTCTAAGAAGGCTAGGAGAAACCGCATTGCCTATCGTGTAGCCTCTACGCGAGACAAAATTGCATCCCTTCTGTACAAGGTCTTTGAGGCTGTCCTCAGCAGTCAGAATAGGTAGATGCTTTTCCACAATTCCACATATATCATTAAATTGCGCACTATATGTGGTAACAAATGTAGGTCTTGAGCTATCGAAACGTTGTTTGTTTACTGGGGCTTTTTTATCTAGAAGGAGAGTCTCTCTATCCAACCTAGTTACTTCTAGGAGAGCTCTATCTATTGTTTTTATGTGATAGCCTCTCTCTAGGAGATTCTTTCTCATTTTCAAACTCTCTGCATTAAAAACTTCATTATCTGTGCAATTACGTTTCAACCTTATGAATTGCCCTTTCGCTATTCCAAAACCCATATGTTTTGGATGATTGCTTCGGCCATGTAATATGGCATTTGCTGCAATTGGTTTACGATATAAGGTTGTCTTTATTTGCTGAGTACCAGTTTCTCCTATTAATAAGAGGTCTAGATAGGGTATAGATTCTTTGTTACTCTCATAGGTGAATTGCAAATTGGCATCATTGCAATTGAGGAATTTAACAAACTCCTTTAGTCTAGATGGACCCCCTGTCCAAATGAACAGGAGGTCATCGATATATCTTTTATACATGGTGATGTAACCCCTGAAGGGGTTTGTATCTCCAAAGACGTGGCAGGCCTCCCACCAACCCATATATAGGTTGGCGTATGCCGGGGCAAACTTTGCCCCCATGGCAGTGCCACGTCTCTGGAGATAAAAAGTCCCCTCGAATTGGAAAAAGTTATGAGTTAGTAAGAAATCCAACGTTTGGATTAGAAAAGTCTTAAGACACTCATCATAGTTGCTGAATCTATCCAACATATATGAGATGGCTTCTAAACCTTTCTTATGAGGGATAGCAGAATATAGACTGACTACATCTATAGTCAGCCATTCCGCAGTATCTGTCCAGGATACCTCTTTCAGACAACCCAAGAGGTGTTTCGTATCTTTGAGGTATGAAGGAAGACCATAGACTACTGGTTGTAATAAAGATTCAATCCATGTAGAAATATTTTCAAAAAGAGATCCGATACCCGCCACAATAGGCCTTCCTTTCACCCCCTCCAAGGATTTATGAACCTTGGGGAGGTGATGGAATATGGGGGTAACAGGATTTTGAACAAAAAGGTAATCTACAGTGCCTTGGTCTAAAACACCCATCTCCAAGCCATCATCTAGCAGTGATTTAAGTTGCTGCCTGTATTTTTCCGTTGGATTGTGTCTAAGAGTTTCATAGACTTCTATATCATTGAGTTGCCTAAAAGCTTCCTCAAGATATAGCTGCTTGTCTTGTACTACCACGCAGCCACCCTTGTCCGCCCTCTTTATTACAATGTCCTCTCTAGATTTTAAGTCATTGAGGGCCTTAGATTGTTCATTATTTAAGTTTGGATAAGGATGCTTAGTGTTATTGAAAAGTGCAATGAGGTCCTCTTCAATTCTATGGTGAAAAGCCTCTAAGAATGGCCCTCTTTCCCTTGTTGGATAAAAAATTGATTTTGGTGTATATCCACCATGAGCAAACTTAAGGGGAATTTCATCAACTATTGATTCTTTGGCTAGATCATGTGCCTTTAGTAGATCACATGCCTCTGTAAAATCAACTATGTCATATATTTTGGGTAGAGTGTCACTAGAGCGTATAAAATCTACATCTCCATTGACATCTATTTCATCTTTTTTCCAAAAGAATTTTCTTAGTGTGAGATCCCGAACCATTTTATTCACGTCCACAATAGTGTTGAACAAATTAAATTTATTAGTCGGCACATAACCTAAACCAAAACTCAATACCTCTTTTTCCTCTTTAGTAAGAGTGTAATTTGAGATGTTAATTACGTTCATAGTGCATATTTGTTTCTTCCTCCTCTCTTTTGCCTCCTTGCCCCTCTGCCTCTTGCTCCTCTTCCTATGTTTCCTCCTCTTTCCCTGGTATTTGGATCTACCTGAAAAACCTGCTGTTCAGAATTAAGGACTAAATTTGTTTGTTGTTTTAATATAGGGTTAGGAGTTTCATTGTCCTTTAGGAAATCCTGCCTCCTCTGGTCAACTGATGTAACTACATTAGTGTTTTTAAATGCATTTCTATTACTGCTGTTACTATTGTACCTTGTAACTATGGGGTCAACTCTAGTGATACCGGTGTTTTTGGGTTTTACTATTTGTTCATTATGTTCTGGTTGCATAATTGTAGGCTGTTCTAAGTCTGCCTGATGTAAAGTATTTCCCTCAGAACTTTGCTCAACAAATGTTACATGCTTTTCAACTGGTGAAGTTGTCCTAGCCCTATTCCTGGACCTAGATCTAGATCTGGATCTATTACTAGTACCAGGATTGCTACGTGTATGCCAGGTGTAGACCCTGTCATTGGTATGGTCATCACTATCTCTAATGAATTTTTTAAGCTTAAAATTATCCAACTCCACTTTAAACTTATCTATAGATTCTTTCAGCAGAGCGTCCATATCCCCATATTTGGGGTGCAACACATAATCATTAAGCTGTACTTGTAATTCAGACAGTTCCTCCCTTGTTTTATGTAAGACAGTCTCTTTATAGGATATGATTAACTCCATTAGTCTCCTTGAACAGTCCGTTAGGATGTCATTCCATTTAGCAATAAAGGAAGAGTCATTTGTTTGAAATGTGGGATATTTATTTAGGCGCAGCCCCCTGGGAATTAGGCCCATTATAAGGTATTTCTCCAGGGCACGTTTGTCCCACCATGTTTTATATTCCTTGATAAGTGTACGTTCCATATACAAAAAGATGTCACTCATTGATAAAGTCTCTTTTTGATTGATAAAGGTGTCTTCAATTGTAAGTCTGTCCATTTCAATATGTGACATAGGTCTAAGAGAGTAAAGTTCACGGTTTTCCATGTTATCCATACTTATTTAGCCCTTTATTACAGAAAATATTTGTAAATCATGCACAAAGAGCTTAGGACACAGTGTGTATGAAAATGTAAGGGTATGCACTAGTCGAAATGTCAGAGGGAAAATTAGCCAGTCACAGCAAGTAGATAAATCACAAGAAATCCCCCTTTAGACAGCTCCAGACTTGTATAGTGCATATACCCAACAGCATTAATCCTTAGAATATACAGAGCGGTATTGTGAAAACTCACCAGCACCAGTTGATTCAAACGGATGTTTAAGCAGCCTAATCAGCCTCCGGATCGTTCACCACTCTGTGGGTCCCCGGGCCGGTACTATGCACCTTCGACTGCCGTTGTTGAATTGGTAAGCCCCCAACTCTGTGAGCACACCGCCTCTGTAAAATGCCTTCAATGAAATGCCAAACAACACACTCCGGCGGCTTGCGATGACGTCATCAGCCGGTATCGAAACCGGGTATTCCAAGCCTCTGTCCTGGAAGACGCCGAGGTTTGAGCTGGTTGTTAGACAGCAAGCAATAGCACAAAAGAAATCCAGCAAACCTCCCAGGCGTATAATCAATCAAAATTTATTAAAGGAAAACCGTGCAAAAAAACTTATAAAAAAAGGTAAAACACACAGAAAAAATGTCCCAACACCTGGAACAGATACAGGAATCGTCCTACGCGTTTCAGCAGATATTCGCCTTATTCATGGACATAATTTGCTCCACACTAACATTGTCTATTTAAACACACCCTTGTCATCAGGTGTAAGGGCTCCAGGTGCTAATTGTTAAAGGGACAGACCTATGTCAACACTATGTGGGAATAAAGACAGACTATAAGTGGCTAGTCATTGGGGGAAATTACAAAGTACAAATATCAACAATTTATTGTCCACTCAGGCTAAACATATATATAAAATTCTGATAGACATTTTTTCTGTGTGTTTTACCTTTTTTTATAAGTTTTTTTGCACGGTTTTCCTTTAATAAATTTTGATTGATTATACGCCTGGGAGGTTTGCTGGATTTCTTTTGTGCTATTAGATAGAGTTAATATAGTTAATATAAATACTATAGTAACTATATTAACTATATTAACCCTAATATAATTAGGGTTAATATAGTTAATATATATAATGTAATAACTATATTAACTATAATATACTTAGGGTTAATATAGATAATATAGCTGGCGGCGGAGTAGGTAGATTAAATTAGGGGTTAATCATTTTAATAGAGATGGCGGCGGTGTAAGGGGCTTACATTAGGGGTTAATAATTTTAATATAGATGGCGGCGGTGTTAGGGGCTCACTTTAGGGGGTTATAGATATAATATAGCTGGCGGCGGGGTACGGGAGCGGCGGTTTAGGGGTTAATAACTTTATTAGGTTGCGGCGGGGTACGGGAGCGGCGGTTTAGGGGTTAATAGCTTTTTTATTGTTAGGCTAGTGAGGGGGGATAGCGGATAGAGGGTTAGACAGTGCGGGCTATGTTAGGGAGGCGTGTTAGACAGTGCGGGCTATGTTAGGGAGGCGTGTTAGACAGTGCGGGTGTTTTAGACTTTAGTCAGGTTTTATAGGCGCCGGCAGATTCTAACGTGGCGCAAGTCACTGGCGACGCCAGAAATTTGTACTTGCGCAGATTTCTGGACATCGCTGGTTTGTCAGACTTACGGCACGTTAGCATCTGACGGCGACCTATATGGGATAGCTCGAGTTGCGAGCTGAAACTGCGGGCGACGCCGGTTCCCTCGCTTGCGCCGCAAACTGCGATCTATATCGGATTGCGCCCCAGGTGTCTAACAGCAAAGCAGCCTGTGTCCTAATGACTAGCAGAAAATTAATCTGTGTCCCTGTGTCCTGCAGTAAAACAGTCTGTGTGCTGGTGTCCAGCAGTAAAATAATTTGTGTCCTAGTGTCCAGCAGTAATGCAGTCCATTTCCTGATATTCAACAGTAAAGCAGCTTTTGTCCTGGTGTCCAGCAGCAAAGCAGTCTGTGACCTGTTGTCGATAAATAAAGCAATGTGTCCTGGTGTCTAGCAGCAAAGCAGCATGTGTCCTGTTGGCTAGCAGAAAATCAGTCTGTGTCCTGGTGTCCAACAGCAAAGCAGTCTGTGTCCTGTTGTCCTGCAGCAAAGAAGTCTGTGTCCTGTTGTCTATCAATAAAGCAATGTGTCCTGTTGTCCTGCAGCAAAGCAGTCAATGTCCTGGTGTCCAACTTTTCTGTTATATTGTTTATTAATTTGAGAAGTTGCCAGTGATGCTGGCAGAAACCAAGTAACTTACCTTTCTTTTGTCCTTATTTTCGTGATCACCAGTATTAGGTTGTGTTTCCCACATTAAGTTGTGTGGTCAACAGTCTAGTCTTGGTGATGGTGTTGTGTTGAATAAGAAGTTTTCCCAAATTTACATCTGTGTTGTAAAGAGTGCTTGGGTACTCAGATGTTCCTGCATCAGAAGACCTCACTCTGATAATTAGCGTCCTTTTCCTCCTAACCCGTAATCAGTGCTACTGAAACAGAACTAGTTTATATTCTAGATGTAAACATTGTGAACTGCTAGTAACATAGACAATCTGAATAATCTTTAATGGTGATATGTGTTATCACCACTAATTGACAAAGTTTACAACTGGAATGTAAACTAGCTCTTATTGTCTTACTAAATATTGGATGACTGGCTTGCTTACTGGACATATCCTGTAGTGTATATACTCACTTGTTCTAAAGTGTAGCTGTTTTCCTTTTACGTTCTGAATAGCTTTTACTCAGACTTCACTCCTAACAACCTTTCTCTGGTGATATGTTTCTTGAAGGCTACTTAAATCTCTGCCCCTGTACCTATGTCCTATTCTGAAAATCATGTATGTTCCTGGTTAGAGGCGTACACAAGGCAAAGCTAAACCACACAGCTCTCTTTTCAGATTTGCTTACAGAGGAGATTTTACTTTGTTTACAGAAATTTTACTGATTCTTAATATGAATTGGAATGGATCTGTCATGTAATGGATTATACATGGGAATTCTGATGGACTGAAATAGAGGACAATGCAAGTAACTGTGATGCAAAAATTAACAGTAACTATGAGGGAAGGGTGGGTTATTATAGTAAAGGTCTGTATGCACAGTAACAACAATATATAAACACAACTGCTGCAGCTCATATAAAAAGGCATTAAAAGTCTATAACATGACATCATACACGTTCCAATAAACACAGTATCGTTGTCCCAAATCTGCAGTGGTTTAATTGACAGGAAGAACACAATGTAGGTTCAATTGTTTCAGTTTTACTTTGTAGTAAAAGTTAGTATTGCCCACAGCTTTTATCAGGGCTGGACTGGGACCAAAAAAAGGCTCGGGCATTTTAGGGCAAAGAGGCCCACTACCCCCACCCACTACCCCCACCCACTTCGCTCACCATTTCTTATTTAACCGTATGCCAAACATGGCAAGTATAATACTTGTTTAAGTGACAAAAACATTTAACATTACCAACACCCTATAATCACTGTATTTTGGCAATTGGTTGGTATGAAAAAATAATGTAAAATATAAAAAAAAAATAAAAAAAAATAAAGTGCTTGTTTTTCAAGAAAAACACAGTTTTCAATGAAAAACAAGTGCATTCTTAAAAGATTCCATCTGAATCAGTCAAACTTTAATCTAGATATTAAGGAGTATGAAAGCCAAAATTAAAATTTTACGATTCAGATCGAGCATGTCTTCTCACTTTTTAAACTCACTTCTATTAACAAGTTTACTTTTATCTTTTGATATCCTTTGTTTAAAAAACATATCTACATATCCTCAGCAGCAATGCACTACTGGGTGCTAGCTGGTGATTTGTGGTTACACACACGTGTACTTATCATTAGCTCAGTAGATGTGTTGTGCTAGCTCCCAGTAGTGCAAAGTCAGGCGATGCTTCTGCACCGCGCGACTTGGCACATGAAATGTCCCGCCTGGCCTACCGCTGCACACTGCAGCATCATGTGACCTGTGTCGCGTGTGTACAAATCTGCAGGGGGTATAAGCAGTGGCCGACCTAATGAACAGAGGGCCCTGGTGCAAAACAAATTGTTAGGGCCCCCACATAAAAGCATGTCACCAGTTTTGGGATGTACACTAAGGGCTAGGTTACATTGGCACGCGATAAATAACCAGCCATTACAAGTAGCTGGTTATTGCTACCGTAAGCTTGCAGTAGCAATTAGAGCTCAGAAAATTAACCAGAGATCAGATCTCTGCTTAATTTTCTAAAAGTGCCCCAAATGCCCTCAAAATAGAGGGTATTATAGTTTTTTTTCTTAAAATAAAATGTAGCTTTTTAAAAAAATAAAAAACAACTGCACTAGGCAGTTTTAAGGGGTTAAAGTTGGTGGTGTGGGGTGTTAGAAAATAAACGGCACTGAAAGTGCCTTTACATTGCGGTCTATGGGAACTGTGTGTTCCCTGTAAATATATATGTACTGTATATGCTTATATACCGTACATATATATTTATGTGTTAACATGTGTATATGAAACGAAGAGGATAGGGTCCCGAGTCTGGTATAGTTGTAGTAAAACAGTATTTATTGGTAAAAGTTAAAATCACCAATATGGGCTGGAGGGTACAACAGAGCAAACAGATAAAAAAAGGTGTGTGAGCGTGGCACCAATGGCTTACATGTTTCGGCGTGAAGCCGTAATCATAGCCTAAGGTGCCACATATGTGAAAAAACTTAAAAAAAGCTTAAGGGATAATCTGATAGGTTAAAACCTAGAATACAAAAGCATGCCCAACGCAACAACCTGAAATAAGGTTAACCCCTAACAAAAATAGCTAATAGCATAGAGAAAAATTAGTAAGTTAGAGGCAGAAACAGAACATTAAACACATATGATAGAGAGACATATGTACCAATGTGTAAATAATTATACATACAGATATGAGTACAATGCAGCTTTCAATACAGTGACAATCAAGATTGAGAAAGTCTAATGTTGTAGTTACTGGAACAAAGCACTTAACAGAACTTGTATAGCACAGAAAAACAGGTTACAAATATATACAATAGTTTACATAAAAAGTCCAAATCCCCCCATTAGCACAAATAGTATAAGAGGAATCTAAATCACTATTATCACAGGACCCCTACTAATTATGAGAGACTATTGGTATATCAGTCAGAATTCAAGCAGGACATAGAAATGCTCATAGGGGGTAAATAAAGAGGAGCTAAAAAAAAGCTCCAAAACAAAAGATATACAGAGTATAGTATTAAGTAAATAAAGAAATGCAGAAAGTTGGTATAAACACTCAGGTTAAATTATAATATATTGGGTTATTGAAACACACATATAGTATTCTACTATATAAGACCGAACAAAGTTGTGAGTACAGTAGAAGGACAGGAGAAAAGAAGAGGAGTATGATGGACAACATGATTCACTTCCAGAAATTAATAAGATCGTATTTGGAATTTAAACCAAATGGGAGTCTGGTTTTTAGAACAAAAATCCAATAAACCTCACATTTGGCCAAAATATTCACTAAATTACCTCCTCTATTGGGAACCTTAGCCTTTTCAATGGCAGCCCATCTTAAGTTTCCTGGTAATGCTGCAGATTTTTTGAGTATTGAGCACTAAATCTCGTCACAAAATAAACTCCTTTAAATCTTTCAGTACTCTTAGTAGGCTTGTCCTGTAAGAGAGTGTCCCTCGTAAGATTGTCTACTTTATTTTTGGCTTCCATAATATGACTTCAGGCATATTTACTCTCTTTTATTCTGGTCTCTAGCAACTTAGCCTCCTTCACATAATCCATTTGTTTTTTGCAGTTTCTTTTAAGCCTGACAAATTGTCCTTTCACTACTGCATATGAAGTATTCTTTGGATGACAACTGGAGGCGTGCAGGAGGGTGTTGCCAGAGATTGGTTAACGGTAGACTTTGGTGTCAATGGAACCATCTGTGTTCCCTATTAGACATAGGTCAAGATAATTAATACTGGTAGAATCTGACACCAAAGTCTACTGTAAACCAATCTCTGGCAACACCCTCCTGCACGCCTCCAGTTGTCATCCAAAGAATACTTCATATGCAGCAGCAAAAAGACAATTGTTCAGGCTTAAAAGAAACTGCAGCAACAAATGGATTATGTGCAGGAGGCTAAGTTGCTAGAGACCAGACTAAAAGAGAGGAAATATGCCCAAAGTCATATTATGGAAGCCAAAAACAAAGTAGACAATCTTACGAGGGACACTCTCTTACAGGACAAACCTACTAAGAGTACTGATAGATTTAAAGGAGTTTATTTTGTGACAAGCTTTAGCGCTCAATACTCACAAATCTGCAGCATTATCATGAAACACTCTCCTCTTTTGGCTGCAGATGATAGACTTACTGAGACTGTCAGGGAAGGCATTAGGTGCTCATATAAGAAATGCCCCACTTTAGCTTCCATATTAACTCCCACTCAATTAAAACAGACAACACGTCCATCCAGCTCTTGGCTTAGACACCTGGGAATGTTCAGATGCAGCCATCGCAAGTGCAAACCCTGTGATTATGTAAAGGTCACCTCAGAATTCACCTCAGCAGTGAGTGGTCAAACTTACCCCATTAAGACATGCTTAAACTGCAAAAGCACTGATGTAATTTATCTTATCTCTTGCATTAAATGCAATGTCCAATATGTAGGACTAACTTTCAGAGACATCAATTCCCGCATAAGGGAACATTTTTCCACTATATCCAGGGGTACATCGACCACTCCTTTAGTGCAACATTTTGCCACCAAACATGACTGCAGTCTTAATTCCTTTAGATGGACTGCCATTGATAAGGCTAAGGTTCCCAATAGAGGAGGTAATTTGGAGAATATTTTGGCCAAACGTGAGGTTTATTGGATTTTTGTTCTAAAAACCAGACTCCCATTTGGTTTAAATTCCAAAAACGATCTTATTAATTTCTGGAAGTGAATCATGTTGTCCATCATACTCCTCTTCTTTTCTCCTGTCCTTCTACTGTACTCACAACTTTGTTCGGTCTTATATAGTAGAATACTATATGTGTGTTTCAATAACCCAATATATTACAATTTAACCTGAGTGTTTATACCATCTTTCTGCATTTCTTTATTTACTTCATACTATACTCTGTATATCTTTTGTTTTGGAGCTTTTTGGTAGCTCTTCTTTATTTACCCCCTATGAGCATTTCTATGTCCTGTTTGAATTCTGACTAATATACCAATAGTCTCTCATAATTAGCAACGGGTCCTGTGATAATAGTGATTTACATTCCTCTTATACTATTTGTGTTAATGGGGGGATTTGGACTTTATATGTAAACTATTGTAAATATTTGTAACCTGTTTTTCTGTGCTATACAAGTTCTGTTAAGTGCTTTGTTCCATGTACTACAACATTTGGCTTTCTCAATCTTGATTGTCACTGTATTGAAAGCTGCATTGTACTCATATCTGTATGTATAATTATTTACACATTGGTACATATGTCTCTCTATCATATATGTATAATGTTCTGCTTCTGACTCTAGCTATTAGCTATTTTTGTAAGGGGTTAACCTTATTTCAGGTTGTTGTGTTGGGCATGCTTTTGTATTCTAGGTTTTAACCTATCAGGTTATCCCTTAAGCTTTTGTAAGTGTTTTCACATGTGTGGCACCTTAGGCTATGATTATGGCTTCACTCCAAAACATGTAAGCCATTGGTGCCACGCTCACACACCTTTTTAATCTGTTTGTACTGTTGTACCCTCCAGCCCATGTTGGTGATTTTAACTTTTACCAATAAATACTGTTTTACTACAACTATACCAGACTCGGGACCCTATCCTCTTCATTTTGTCAACCAGTTTAACCAGCCTATGGATCCCGCTTTTCCTCATAGCGATACCGCAAACTCCGGGTGAAGACTACCGTCACCCCACATGTCACTTTCTGATGTCATCGTCCAAGGCTGAGTGCCACGAGCCATAACACGGATAGAGGTGCCACTGGGAGGAAGCAGTGAATGTGCTTGCCGAGTAAGCTCTTGGTCTGTATGGATTACAGATTCCCCAGTGCTCTCTGGAATACCTCTGACGACAGACTCATAAGACACGGATGCTAGAGTGTGGAAGTACCACGACTGGGGGGAGTGTGTATTGGTCATAAGTCCCGGAGACAGGAATAGCATGTTACTTTGCTTGATATATTTGCAGACCAAAGGGGCATACCGCACTAACTCTTCTTTTTGTTAACATGTGTATATTCACATAATAACACATAAATATATATGTATATAGTTATATACAATCATATACAGGGGTCGATTTATGAAGCAGTGGTTGCTGCTTCATACCCACTCTGCTTCAGTTCCACCTGAAGCGGAAGGTGGTGGACAGCAATCTGAGGTGGCGGACAGCAATCTGAGGTGGCGGAGAGCCATCAGCCAGATTGAATACGATCGGGCTGATTGACACCCCCTGCTAGCGGCTGATTGGCTGCAAATCTGCAGGGGGCAGTATTGCACCAGCATTTCACAAGAACTGTTGGTGCAATGATAAATAATATATGCATATATATATATATGTGTAAAGTTTTGAAGGTAAAAATATATGCCAACATAACAGAGGCCCAATCTATATTGGGGCACCTTGTAAGTTGGTGACTGGCTAAGCAGAATATGGCCTTATTTTGTGACTAAGATCCAAATTTTATTTAAAAAGAATAGTTGACTCTTGATGTGTTTTGCAGGCAATTTTTTGCAGAAGTTCAAAAAATATGTTGTGCTTTTGAAAATGGATGTGCGCTAATACCTTTTTGTTTGTATATATATGTATATGTGTAAAGTTTTGGAGGTAAATATATATGCCAACATAACAGAGGGCTTGAAATCATAAGAAGGTAGAGCTTTACCATTAACAACTCCAGTGCTATACATATATATATATATATATATATATATATATATTTATATATATATATATATGCAAAGATCGGAAATAGGCGCAGAAAAGAATCACTCAGAGGACTAAGGCTGGGAAATACAATTATTTACAATCCCTGAGGACTTCTGCTGCTTCGTTGAGGATGGGTGTCGGGTCTTCAAAAACTATAAGTGGATCTTCGGGGGTTAGTGTTAGGTTTTTTTAAGGGTTTATTGGGTGGGTTTTAATTTTAGATTAGGGACTTTGGGCGGAAAAAGAACTAAATGCCTTTTTAAGGGCAATGTCCATCCAAATGCCCTTTTCAGGGCAATGGGGAGCTTAGGTTTTTTAGATAGAATTTAATTTGGGGGGTTGGTTGTGTGGGTGGTGGGTTTTACTGTTGGGGGGGGTATTTGTATTTTTATTTACAGGCAAAAGAGCTGATTTCGGTGGGGCAATGCCCCACAAAAGGCCCTTTTAAGGGCCACTGGTAGTTTATTGTAGGCTAGGGTTTTTTTTTATTTTGGGGGGGGCTTTTTTATTTTCATAGGGCCCTTAGATTAGGTGTAAATAGTTTAAATATTTGATAATTTATTTCTTATTTTGTGTAATTTAGTGTTTTTTTTTTTTGTAACTTAGTGTTTTTTATTTTTTGTTACTTAGTTAGTTTTTTTGTTTTTTTTTAAACAAGCTTTATTGTTCAAAACAAAATTCAGCAATACAACAAAATGTAGACATCAAGTATTATTACCATAATGGGAAAAGTGGAGTCCATGTGGCCTAACATACTCTTTCATGAGCATAGACCAGTCCCAAAGTAGGTGCAAGTCCAGATTTTTGATTAAGCCAAGTTCTTGTGTCACAATTATAAGCTTGAATTTTCAACATTTTTCCATGAACAAAAAGGTTATTCCTTAACAATAAACAAGTCTATTGACTGAACAAGTATGCCAGATAATATTCCGAAAGGTAGGGTTACAGTTAAAAGATGAGGAAGAGGGAAGAGGGAGTTCTGCAAAAGTGTAAAGAGAGGGGGGGAGGGAAGAAAAAAAAAAAAAAAAGCGCCAAGAAGCCCAAATCAGATGAGTGTATTTTTATGTCTTACTGACTATACAGGTGTTCCCCTCCAGCTGGCCAGTATCATTTCATGTGTGGCCAGTTGGTTTGTCTTAATGTAGTGTAATCTCTCGAGGACCAACAAATCGTCCACTGTATTCCGCCATTCCTCTAATGTTGGTATATTAGGTGTCTTCCATTTTTTAGGGATTATTTTTTTAGCTCCAGTAATCATTATCAGTAAAAGTGCCTGCTTGTGTGGTTCTTTAATTTTTGGAATGTTCAGAAAGAGCATCATTTCAGGCGTGCAAGGGATGCCGGCATTCAATCTCCCTGAGGCCTGTGTGATCATCTCGGTCCAGAAGCCCAGTAGTTTCGGGCAGGACCACCAGATATGCAAAAGAGACCCCAGCTCCCCACATCCCCTCCAGCACAGAGGGCTGGCCTTAGGGTATAGCCTGTGGATTCTAGTTGGTGTGAGGTACCATCTGCTCAACAGTTTCAGGTGTATCTCCTGTACATTTGCTGACACCGAGGAGTGTTTCGTTAGCTGAAACGAGCCCAACCATGCCTCTTTTGCAATGTCAGCATTAAGTTCCCTGCTCCAGATGCTGGTATATGTGGGTAGAGGGCTGTCAGGTTGATCGGACACTAATTTGTATATGAGTGAGATTAAGCGCCTTTGTGGTCTGTTTGCGATGCATAGGTGTTCAAATGGAGTGAGCTCTCTCCCCAGTCCCTCTTTGTGTGTGTGATGCATTAGAAAGAGTACCATTTGGTTATACCTTAGCCATGAGGAGAAAATATCACTGTCTACTGTGGTCATCTGCTGTTGGGTGTATAGTTTTCCATTATCTATGATGCTGTGTAGACAGCCAGTGTGGAGTTGATAACGTTTGCCGGGTCGTGAACCAATTTTTTAGTAAGTCAATTCGGGGTTCTCAATGATTGGCAGAAGTGGGGAGGTTTTGGATGAGATATGTATGTTGGTGGCTATAACTCTGTCCCATTCGCTTAGTATTTCTGATGTTATCTGGTATTTGCTTAGCATCTTAGGTCGTTGCGAAGGTGGTATCCATGCTAATGTGCCGACATTATTAAGTCTAAAGATTTGCCCGTCCAACCTAACCCATGCTTTGTGAGTTGTGTTTTGAGACCATTCGACTATGCGCTGTAATAATATAGCTTGCCTATAAGCTGATAAGTCTGGAAATCCCAAGCCACCCCTATCCCTGGGTAAGTACATTGTCCTCCTGGGAACCCTTGGCTTTGTGCCCAGCCATACGAACTGTTCTAGGGTTTTTGTAGCTGAGGGATATACTCCCTCGGAAGTGTGATCGGGACTGTCTGCAGTAAGTAAAGAATACGGGGGAGGATATTCATCTTCACCACTTCTATCTTTCCCAACCAAGAGAGCAGTTTATTCTTCCAGGAGGACAAGTCTCTCACAATCTCGTTTCGCAATTTTATATAGTTGTCTCTGTATAGGTCTTGAGGCTTAGATGTAAGATGTATGCCTAGGTATCTTAGTTGTTTAGTGTATACCGAAATTTTAAGGTCTGTCTTCAATTGCTGTATATGTTCGGGGGGAGCACTAATGTTAAGGAGTTCTGACTTGTTTAGATTAAGGTGGAAATTGGAGAGTTTTCCGTATAATTCTATTTCAGAAAGGAGTTCCGGGACCGATGTGTCAATATTGGTGAGGGTGTACAGGATATCGTCCGCGTATAAAGCTTGCTTATGTTCTGTGTCCCCTATTTTTATGCCTGTTATTTTAGTGTTGTTCCTGATTTTATGAGCTAAGGCTTCTATCGAGATGGCAAACAGGAGGGGGGACAGAGGACAGCCCTGCCTGGTGCCATTTGTGATTTTGAATGCTTCTGATAGCGTGCCGTTTAACCTTACCCTGGCACTAGGGGTTGTGTACAATGCAAATGTCCTATTTAGAAAAGTGCTACCAAAATTAATCGCTTCCATGACCCGCCGCAAGAAGAGCCAGTCGACACGGTCGAAGGCCTTCTCCGCGTCTGTTGCGAAGAGTGCCATTGGTATTTCTTGAACTCTGGCATAGTTGAGCAGCTGCAGCACTTTTGTGGTGTTATCACTTGCCTCTCTGCCAGGCACAAAGCCCACCTGATCCGTTGAGATAAGATCAGGAAGAAATGTATTCAATCTCCTCGCTAATATTTTGGCCAAAATCTTTATGTCTGTATTTAATAAAGATATCGGGCGAAAGTTTCCCGGTGTTGTGGGTGTTTTACCAGGTTTGGGGATAATCGTTATATGTGCCTCGAGCGTCGCGTCTGCCAATGTGGATTTATCACCTAGATTATTAAACAATTGTAACATGTGCGGTGCTAAAGTTGTAAAGAAAGTTTTGTAGTATCTGATTGTGAGCCCGTCTGGGCCTGGGCCTTTTCCATTGAGTAGTTCTCTAAGGGCCTTAGATAGTTCTTCTTGTGTAATTGGTGCATCTCGTATATCTATATTAGCCTTTTCTAGTTTTGGGAGCCCTAACTTAGATAAGTATTCGTCTATCGCTTGGTCTCTTAATGTATTCTGCGTTGTCTGACTGCCAGTGTTTGAGTTGTTCGAAACGTTATAAAGTTTGTCATAATAAGAGTGGAAAGCGGCAGCAATATGTTTATTGCTTTTGAGTTTGGAACCGTCTGCTGATTCCAAGTAATGGATATGTGATTTCAGTTGCGATCTGCGTAGTGACCTGGCTAGAAGTTTTCCCGGTTTATTCCCCCCCCTCGTAGTATTGTTGTTTGATCATAAGCATTTTGCGCTGGAATGAGGTAGCTAGGTGATGTTTGAGCTCAGCCCTAGTGGTGGCGAGTAAGTGTTTGGTCATGTCATCGGAAGGGTTTTGTTTGTGCTGCTGTTCTAGTGAGGTGATTTTGTTTAGCAACTGTGTTTGAACTGCTCTGTATTCCCTGAGTAGTCTAGCCTTGTGTTTCAGGTACTCACCCCTTATAACGCACTTATGTGCCTCCCATACGTTTGATCTTGAGGCATGGCTGGGGTCATTGAGCTCAAAATATTCTGCGAGAGATTTTTGGATATCTGTTGAAATAAGCGGGTTTTCTAGAAGTGTCTCGTCTAGTCTCCAAACATACACCATAGGGGGGATATCCGGCCACTGGACAGTGCACGATACTGGGGCATGATCTGACCACGTTATTGGGCCTATTTCACACTTATCTATTAGGTCAAGTCCACCTGTGTCTGTGAAAAAGTAATCAATTCGGGAGTATTTGTTATGTGGTGGTGAGTAGTAGGTGTAGTCTTTGGTGTTTAGGTTCATGTTTCTCCATATGTCATGGAGTAATAAGTCAGATAGAGTGGTTTTGATTTTTTTGGTGACCCTGTTAGGAATGCTGGAGGCACCTGTCGATGTATCCATGTGTGGTTCTAAGGGGAGGTTAAGATCCCCTGCTACATATATCGGTCCTTTTGCGTGGTCCAGTATAACCTTAGAAATTTTCTTTAAAAATTTATGTTGCACTACATTAGGTGTGTATATGGACATAAGAGCAACAGGGTGTTCGTATAGTGTGCCCACTATAAGCAAGAACCTGCCCTCAGTCTCCCTCTCAACATGTGTGACTTTAAGTGGTGTGGTCTGACTGATTAGTATGCCTACTCCGCATTTTTTTGTGGTTCCTGATGAAAAATACGCAGTTGGGTATGAAGCATTGAACCACTTAGGCTCCCTGCCCCTGCGGAAGTGAGTCTCCTGAACAAACACAATGTGACTATGTGAGTTTTTGAAATCTCTAGTGGCAATGGATCTCTTACCTGGACTGTTTAGGCCCTTGGCGTTGATAGTGGTAAACGTGAGCGTATGTGAGCCCCACCTACTTTGGTGTTGAGCCATTCCTGAAAAAAAAAAAGGGGGGGGGATAGACTTAGGGAAAAGGGGAGAAGGGGTGAGAAGTTAAGAGAGAGAAGAGAGAGATAAATCTGGCACACAGTGATCTAGATAAATAAAACAGTTATCAAGTACAAGGTAGTGTGTAAGATAGGCTCCTCTACAGACAAAACCCACCAGGGTAGAGTCCCCAAAGGCGAAGCCTGTGGATAAATGTAAATCGAACCTACTAGGGTAGTAACTTTAAGGCTAACATAGCTCTTTGAACACATTTCTGTATCCTAGGCGACTATGCTTGTCGTCCAGAACATTGGATCTGCATGGCATTAATCTGGGGGAGGGAAAGAGAAGGAGGGGATACTGGAAGGAAGGGTAGGGGAGGGGTTGATGGTAACACAGGGAGGGGGTAGTTAACTGGAGGGGAGAGGTGTGGGTATGGTAGGTGTGAGGAAGAATTATAGAGACATTAAAACTCTTTCCATACAACTCTAAACATATCCTAAATGGGATGGTTGCAACGGTACGCAACCCGGCCCTATGCAGTACATATAGTAAATATTAAAACAATATTGGAAATACAATTGTGAGGGTTTAGGAACCGACCCACATGTCTCCCAGTGTGTCTCTCTTGGATGGATGGGTAAGGGGGATTTTGATGAAACTGTAAAAGGATACTGCGTCAAGACAGGGCTTGACTAGCGGCTAGAAGAAGTCACCCATGTATGGTCTGAAACTCCACCATGTCTCATCTCAGCCGAGTTCCGTGTCCTGTGTATCTTGTTGGTCTGAGGCTTCTTTTTCTCTATTGTTTAGGGTGGAGTTCGTCAGACTTTCCAATGATAGGTCTGAGTAAAACCTCTGTAGATCAGATCCTGGGCGGTAAACAGCGGTTCTATTGTTGTTTGAGGCGATCAGTGAGACCGGAAAACCCCAGCGGTACTGAATTTTGTTTGCTCTTAGCTGTGCTGTAACATGACCAAGATCTCTCCTCTTTTGTAGTGTAACTGGTGAGAGGTCCGAGAACAGTTGAATCTCATCTCCAGCATGATGAATTGGATGTTTGACTCTAGCATGTCTGAGGAGTTCTCTTTGTTTTTATAGTTTAAGAACTTCACTATAATGTCTCTGGGTGGGCCCTTAGGGGGGGGTTTAGGGCGCAGCGCTCTGTGTGCCCGTTCCATAGAAATCTCAGGGGATGTGGGGGTTCCTTTGATCGTGCGGAAGAGAGATTGGAGATAGCCCTCTATGGCCGGGGGGTGTATTGATTCAGGCACTCCTCTGATCCGAATGTTGTTCCTGCGGCCCCTGTTATCTAGATCTTCCAGTTTGTCTGAGAGGGTTTGGATTATTTCATTTTGATGCTGTATTTCTGTGTGATTCTGCTGCACTGAGGTGTTGGTTGATATCTGTGCCTCCTCAACCTGTTGGACTCGTGACTCTAGGGTGTTGATATCTTTTCTGAGATCTCCGAACAGGCTGCGCATTTCCTGCATGACCCCTCTAATGTCATCTTTAGATGACAAATATTGCAGATCGTCCTTTGTTAATGGTTGGGTCTGCAGCTCAGATTGGTGCACTTCTACTGAATGAGTTTGCTGGCGTGCAGTCATTTCTTCCGCCTGTGGGTTGCTTGGTTGGTTTAGCTGCTTAAGATATTTACTTAGTGGTCTGGCTGACGCGCTCTTTTCTGCCTTAGCAGGCTTTTTACCAGGCATCACCTAGTGCAGTGAGTCAGATCTTGATTACCAGAATGTGCCCTTATATATAATGAATGCTGAGCTTGGTGATTTAATCCCTTTTTAGTGGGTATAAGCACAACCTTGTTAGGCCCAGGACATTTGGAGTCACAGTATTTTAAGGGCTTGTGTTTTTAAATTAATTTGCAGACCAGAGAGTGAAGTGGTGGGTACTTATATATATCCAGTGAGGGGATCTAAATATATATAACTGCCCAAGCCCAGGGCCGTGTGTTACTACAGTATCTTAGCTATGTGCTGCAGTCAGGTGTGTTGGATTGTACTGTGTAAGGGGAAGTGCCACGTGGGAGAGAGTGCCTGTAACAGAGGTATTATAAACCTGGTGGGATATAAAGTGTGCACAGCCAACGAAAGTGTCACTGTCCCTTCTCTTTGCAGTCAGAATTAGCTGCTGCATAGGCCGTTGAGCTGTGATCACACAGAGATGCTATGTCTGTTTATGCAGATACGCCGCAGCGTGACAAGATGGCCCCTGATATAAGGAATGTGTATAACAGTTCTGCCTGCAACTCTGTGCCTTGTCACCACCCCTGGATTTAAGCCTGACTGTCCGATGTAGAGGTCACTCACAATATTCCCCGACCGGTAGTGCTGAAGTATATGGCACTGTGCACTTACCGGCTTACTATGGGCCCCTATTGCAGTGAGGCCAGGACCTTAGCCACAAGCAGCGGTAGCGCTTCTGCTGATTGAGCGCTGCGAGCCGGATGAGTCCTCCGGGGCCGTTGGTGTGTTAGAGTGGGAGCCCTGCGTCAGTGACCTGTAGTCCAGTATAATATTGTGCCGGGCCGATAGCTCATATGCTGCGCACCAGTCTCTGTAACCCGTTAGCACTCGGTCCGGTAAGATTTCTGCTGACTTGGAGCAAGGTTTCTCACACTTTATTTCCTCTTCCACTCCTGCTTCATCATTTTGCTGTGCACCCTAGGGTAGGTTGGGGAAGGAAGGGGGAATCGGTTTTGGGGAGATTATGCCATTTATTTATGCTATTTTGCCTTTAAAGTTTGGAGCGCTTCTAAAATGCAGCCATCCGCCTGCGTGGCTAAGCTCCGCCCCCGTAATTTAGTAATTTTTAATAGTAGATTTAAATAATTTGAGTAGGGTTAGGTTTTTAAATATGTAATATAGTTAATTTAATTTGTAGTTTAATGTAATTTTAGTATAATAGGGTAGGTTAATGAATAGTTTAATATAGTTTAACATAGTTTAATGTAATTTTAGTATAATAGTTAGGGTAGGTTAATTAGTAGTTTAATATAGTTTAGTTTAATTGTAAAGATAAGTTTAAATTTATTATAAGATAGGGATGAGGTAATTTTAATGTAAAGTTAATGTAAAGTTAGCGGGTTGTTAGGTTTAGGGGTTAATAGGTTAATTTAGTTTATGGCGATGTGGGGGGCTGGCGGTTTAGGGATTAATAGGTTTAGTAAGTGGTAGTGATGTGGGAGGCCAGGGGTTTAGGTGTTAATACATTTATTTAGTTGCGGTGGGCTTCGGGAGCGACAGGATAGGGGTTAATAACTTTATTACAGTTGCGGTGGGCTCCGGGAGTGGTGGGATAGGGGTTAATAACTTTATTTAGTTGTGGTGGGCTCTGGGAGCAGCAGGATAGGGGTTAATAACTTTATTAGAGTTGCGGTGGGCTCCGGGAGCGGCGGAATAGGGGTTAAACATTTTAGTATAGTGGCGGTGTTTAGTGACAGGATATAAATAAAGCTAGGAAAAAGCCGAATAGCAGCGAGATCGATGACTGCTAGTTAACAACAGTCCGCTGCTCATCTCCCCATACTTGGTGCGCGGCTTTTTGACAGCTTTTTTAATAAATAAGGAGAGCGTATTCAGGTCCGCGGCCACAATGTTAGGCGATGTTAGGCGAGTGTATTGGTGCCTGCGAATGCAGCATAGTTGACGACTTGATAAATAGGCCTCATAGGATAGTGCAACACCGTTTGAATAAAATAGCTAGTTGTTATTATAACATTAGTAAAACATGCTTACACTTAAGAACCTCAATTATCATATGAGGTATCAGTAAAACATGAGTAAAAACATAGAAGCAGTTCTTCTAAATTACGAAACAGTCTGATGTGCAAATGGTTTGACAAGGACTAATATTACCCCCAGTAGCGTATATAACCTCACTGAATAGCTCCAGATTACTCCTTGAACTGAAAGTTCAGATCACTAACTGATAAAGTGGAGGGGTTGCGGCCCACCCCTTGGTTAAATCTTATTCTATTGGTCCTCAGTGAGTCACATGTATGCAACGTCTGGAGGTATGTGAGGTAACATAGACTTCATAGTTTGCATATTTGGGGGGGGGGGAGTGTATAAATATGTGTTACTTCCCATCCCATGATATAACTGGCATACTATTGGTCCGAGTGTAAAATTACATCGACTTTATAATCTGCATAGCTGGGGATATATTAGTAGCGCTTGGTCCCCATATTATGAAATATCCGAAATCCACCTATTGGTGATATGTAAAAAATGTGAGATGTGTTTAGCTACCCTTTGTGAGAATGCCATACATGTATTTTAGGCTCCGTAAATTGCATAGCTGGTGATGTCTGTATTGGCATATAATGGCTCTGTTTACTCTTCTTACTATAGAATATCTGGAGTACTATTGGTCCTCTATAAGTCACGTGTCTATGACGTCTGAGGGTGTGTAAAATTACATAGACTTCGTAGCCTGCATAGTAAAAAGAGTAAGTGGGGACCTATACTTACTACATCTACCTCCCATACTAAAAATATATCTGTAGTTAATAATAGTGACGGATTAAATAATAGTGACGGATTAAAAGAAGTGGGTGGTGTTTATTTATCCCTCTATTAAGACGCCCATAGTGTATTAGCTCTTCTCAAAATCTTTTCTAGGGTGTCAAGATTTCTAGACAGATTCATGTTTTATATTAACACAATGGGTAAATCACTGGCAACAGTTGGTAATTAAAAAAGCATATTGCATGTCAAAGTCGAAAATGTAAGTAAATACATAAAATATACAAAATATGTGCACCTGGTATATATGACTAACAGACACAAAGGTGCTTGAAATACCTACACATCTATGGATATATGGAAATAGGTAAAATATATATACACACACACTACAGTGCCACTGCCACCAGTCTTAATCAGTTTGGAGAGCCAGGTTGCACAAGAACTAACTGAAAGAGAAAATAAAAGTTGTTGTTGCTGAGATGCCCAATAGAGATCACCCTTACCTGCAGTAAAGCTAAGCTACTAAATTATTCCAGCGCTTTAGCTGTCTCTGTCACAGCACACAGCTTCCACGCTAGAGCTGGAGGGGAGGGCAAAACAGAAGAGATTTCAGGCAGGAAAATGTGAGACCGGGAGACTGTGGAGCAGAAAATGGCATGCTTTTATTTGTTATGCTTTATGACTCGCGGTAAACACACACTTCAATAACTCCATCCCCCAGCAAATGTTCCACAACAAATGTTAAAGGGTCAGATATAGGGTAACCATATTGCCGCTTTAAAAAGGGACTCATATGAAAAATACATATGTCAGGGTTGTTTTCAGGGTTGTTTAAAGAAATGTTTTGTATAAGAACCCTGACATATGTATTTTTCATATGTGTCCCTTTTTAAAGCGGCAATAAAGCCTAATCAGATACCATCCCCCAATGAACAGTCTGCATACCTCTAACATCATTATCCTGTACCTCTTTGCATTGCCTGCAGACTGCTTCATATTTGCCGCTTTATCGGTGGCCGCATCGCTAGATCTAGATGAGTCACCTTTTTCATTTTTCTTGCACAGTTGCATGTTATATACGCAGCCTGCTGCTACAATGCTTGATCAGAGCCACTAGCCTTGAGGGGCTAAGGGAACCGGCTGCCAACAGCAGAACATATCAGGTCAAATTCAAAAGAAATAAAGAGCCTCAGTGAAGCACTCTGTGTGTTAATGGTGGGCAGGGCTAAGGGAACCGGCGGCCCACCGGCATATGCCCGGTATGCCTTATGGTCAGTCGGGGCCTAGCTTTCATAGTAATGCATTAATGTGCATTTCAGTTTTGAGATATACAGTATGTCCTTTTTAACCTTTTTCTATTAAATAAAAAACAACCAAAAAAATCCAAAACATGTTAAAATACAGTTCTTAATATGCATGATGTTTAGACGCACGCATTTTTTTTAGTTGAAAGTAACTTCTGGACCGCGCCAAATTTTTCTCTCCATAGACTTTAATGGAGCACACAAACTAGAATAAAACTAACACTTATAACTTGCATGCTAACCCGACACTGTGTTAGACATAAAGTGCTAACCCGGTGGTCGTTTTTACATTACAATATTCTTCACATAGAAGAAAATGTTCTATTTATTTTTAAATAGATATTTCAGTATATATATATGATGTATTTTTGTAAAATATATATATATGTATATGAATATATATATATTATTATTATTATAATACTTTATTTAACAACAATTGAATAAAAATTATTTTTCATGTTTCCGGGATTTGAGTGTAAAATGCTCCAAAGAATATATACATATATACACATATAAACATAAATACACATGTACACACATATATACATACACATATTTAGACATGAATATGCATGTATATATCCATTATAGCCCTTTCTATTCAAATAACTTGTAATACCTTTTAATCCTTAAAAATAATTTGTATCAGTATTTCTATGAATATTTTTTATTAGTGTATATATGAGTGTAACTATTTGTTTTAATTATTTATGTTGTGTTTAGTGCAACTTTTTTTTAGCCCTAACCCTTAATGCAAGGACTTCATTTTACTATTAACTTGTAATATGAGCACAAGTTAGCGCGGGCATGATATTTCAACGTTATTGCGCCACTTTTAATTTAGCCGACTTTTATGTGCAGAACACAATAGAGGACAGTAGACTCATCTTTGACACTGAAAATGCTAGGATTTTTTCACCTTTAATTCCGATTGGCTGATAGAATTCGATCAGCCAATCGGAATTCAAGGGACGCCATCTTGGATGACGTCACTTAAAGGAACATTCATTCGGGAAGAAGACTTTGTTTGATGTCTTGAAGATGGACCCGCTCCGCGCTGGATGGATGAAGATCGAAAATGCCGTCTGGATGAAGACGTCTGCCCGTCTGGAGGACAACTTCTGCCGGCTTGGATAAAGACTTCTCCCGGCTTCGTTGAGGACTTCTTGTCGCTTCACTAAGGACTTCTCCCGGCTTCGTTGAGGATGGATGTCCGGTCTTCAAAACTGTAAGTGGATCTTCGGGGGTTAGTGTTAGGTTTTTTTTAAGGGTTTATTGGGTGGGTTTTATTTTTAGATTAGGGGTTGGGCAGAAAAAGAGCTAAATGCCCTTTTAAGGGCAATGCCCATCCAAATGTCCTTTTCAGGGCAATGGGGAGCTTAGGTTTTTTTAGTTAGGATTTTGTTTGGGGGGGTTGTTTGTGTGGGTGGTGGGTTTTACTGTTGGGCGGGTGTTTGTATTTGTTTTACAGGTAAAAGAGCTGATTTCTTTGGGGCAATGCCCAGCAAAGGCCCTTTTAAGGGCTATTGGTAGTTTATTGTAGGCTAGGGGTTTTTTATTTTGGGGGGGCTTTTTTATATTTATAGGGCTATTAGATTAGTGTAATTAGTTTAAATATCTGATCATTTCTTTTTTTATTTTGTGTAATTTAGTGGGGGTTTTTTGTAATTTAGGTAATTGTATTTAATTTAGGTAATTTATTTAATTGAAAGAAAATAAGAAGATCAGATGATCCCCAGAGGTGCGCTGGTGCTTGGATAGAGCTGGTATCGAATACTAGTCGATCTTCGTGAAATTGTGGCTGCACTCTCAGCAGTAATCCGAAGGAATACCTGGCTGTAGATAGGAAGAAAACAAGAGAGGCGCCAAACATAAAACAATATCGTCAGAACAATGGGCCAAGAGCCCCCCCCCCTGTGTGCAGGATATACTCACAGAGGCAGCGGCACACATACTGTGCCTATTGAAGCGGATCGGGACTGTTCAGAGTCGCCCGACGGACACACACAGAAGCCGGTACACGTGATCCCTGGATATCCAATTGCAGGCCACTTCACCTGTCAGGTCCGGATCAACGGTCACTCGCTGGAAATAAGTAGTTACGGTCTCAACCAAGAGAGACACCGATGTTGAGTATGGATTGCACCGGGGCAATAAGTGACAGGTAGCAAGGTGACTCAGATAAAAAGGTTTATTTCAGATAAAAACAATCACAGCAACGCGTTTCTCAGCAAAACTGCCGTTTCATCAGGCTGTACTAGTGACTACATAATCACACCTTTTATACCTTGCTGCACCTGTCTAAATGGGCGGATCTGACATGGGATTCCTGTCTGGCTAATCTTTAACTGTTTCAAAGCTGTTCATATTGAAATACAACAGTTGGACATTAAAATTTTAAAATCCTTACATTTCTTAACTCTAATTAAAAAGACATAATCAATTGTCAATGGATACTTATTATATACAATGTAATAACGTAATATTAACAATACCAAAATAAAAACATTGAAACATTTATAGATCTATTGGCTATCACACTACCGTCAATTAATATTCAGTTCATATTCACACTAATTGTGATACATTTAATATTTAAATAAATAAGTGATACCCACTAATGGCTATGATATAAATATATAAAAATATAATTTGGATGATAACATAAGGCTAATGATATGGGTTAGCTAGTCAATCTTATGGATGTAAATCGAAGTGGTATATTTAGTTGGCATATTAAAATATGGGTTAAAATCATGTGTAAAAGGGGTCGGGAACATGCAGATGGCATTAGCACTGTGTGGCCCCATAGGTAATGTCTAACAGGAAAAAAATGGAAAATTGGTCCCAACCAAATGGGATAAAATTTAGATATATGATGGGATAAATCACATAGGAAACTAAACACAAAACACTAGATACACTAGAATACAGAAGGAGACTCCCTGGACACAAACCCTGCTCAAAAGGCTGCCAAATCTATATTAAGATTCAAGCCATTTGGATGGAGAGTTCTAAGGGTGTGTATCCAGTAGGTCTCCCTCTGTCTAAGTCTGGACAATCGATTATATAGATGTGATACTGGAATAAGTTCAATGGGACATATACTGAAGCAATTATTATTGCCATTATGATCGGAATTGCAATGTCTGGGAACACTATGATTTTTATAATTCTTTTTCATATTCCTCACATGTTCGGACCATCTAATACTGAGGCGCCTACAGGTTCTACCTACGTACTGGACCCCACATACACAGGACAGCAGATATATTACATATCTAGATGCACATGTAATGTGCCCAATTATAGAATAATGTTTCTTAGTGATATTTGATTTGAATGTAGTTTGTTGCTGTGTGATCTTGACACAGAGTTTACATCTCCTGTCTTTACATCTAAAGGAACCTATTGGTATGTTACCCACTCGTTGGCGACTATTAAGAATTTTATGCTTAACTATCTTACTGGGAGCTAGAAGGGATTTTAAGCTTGGTGCTTTTTTGTATACTATCCTTGGTTTGTTGCTCACCAGATTGCCTAATATAGGATCTTTTTTAATTATACCCCAATGTTTATTGATAATTTGACGTATTCTTTTATGATTACAATTATATTCTGTAATAAATGGAGTGAAGTTTTCCATTAGTTGTGATTTTTCTTTGTTATGTGTTATAAAATAACTATCTCTATTGTCTTTTTTCGCTCTTTCGTAACCATTCTCTATGATCTGCAATGGGTAATGTTTTTCCTTGAAGCGTTCTTTCAATATCAAACTTTGTGTCTCATAATCTCTCATAGTGCTACAATTACGACGAATTCTTTTGAATTGGCCATAAGGCACATTTCTTTTCCATGGGAAATAGTGATGGCTGTTAAAGTCTAGATAGCTATTGCAGTCTACCATTTTAAAATGTGTGATACTAGTAATCCAGGAGTTCTCAAATTTGAGTTCTAAATCCAAAAACACTATAGTTTCATGATGTATCACACTGGTGAACACTAGTCCCCTATTGTTGGAATTGAGATGATTAACGAATGTATTGGCTGATGACAGGTCCCCCCTCCAAATAAAAATTAGGTCATCAATGTACTGCCCATAGAACACCAGGCTCACCCCAAACGAGGCGTTGTAGATGTATTCATGTTCAAAGGAACCCATAAACAGGTTCGCATAGCTTGGGGCAAACCTGGTGCCCATGGCGGTACCCTTGACCTGAAGATAGAATTCGTCCTGAAATATGAAATAATTGTGTTTTAAAATAAAAGATATAAGCTGTAACAGAAAATCACATTGTGAATTAGGTAAATAAATGTCTTTCTGTAAATATTCTGATATGGCGGCCAGCCCTAATGAATGTGATATGTTAGAATATAACGATTGAATGTCACAGGTGATCCAAAGGAGATCAGGAGTAATGGTAATCTTACTTAACTTGGCAATTAAATCACTAGAATCTCGAATATATGACTCGAGACCCAATACATGTTTTTGCAAGAAAAAATCCACGTATGAGGAAACATTATCTGTAAGACTACCTATGCCCGCAATAATAGGTCTCCCTGGGGGACAAGTCAAATTCTTATGCAATTTGGGCAGGTGGTAGTAAAACGCTAAATTGGGTTCCATAGGTAACAAAAAATCTCGCTCTTTCTTAAGTATAATGTTTTCACTAAATGCATAATTAACTAGTCCTTTTAAAATATTGGTATATTGTGTTGTTGGATCAAAATTAAGTTTTATATAATATGTGGTGTCATATAGAATTTTCCGTGCCTCTGTTAAATAGTCGGTCAGGTTCTGGAGGACAATCCCCCCTCCCTTATCCGCCTGCCTTAGCACAATCGTTTTGTCATTTTTAAGGGTTTCCAAGGCTCGTCGTTCATTGGCATAAAGATTGTGTTTAATATTCTGGGATTTCCTATTTTTACTGTTTGGAATTCGTTCTAGTTCCTCAGTCACTAATTGCCTGAAAATTTCTATATGTGCGTTATTCTGTAGATGTGGTGTATAATTTGACTTATTTTTAAAATTAGTTCTAATAAACCCCTCATACAGTTGGTCAGCCAATGAATCTGGTTCATATATTGGGAGTTGAATTTCCCTAAGTCTGGAATCCATTGCGTCAGTGAGTATTGGATTGTTACGCTCATTCCCCATTTTTTTCTCAGCAAAAAACTTTTGTAGAGATAATTTCTGTGTGAACCGGTTAATGTCTACAAATAATGAAAAAATATTGTGTTCGTTTGTGGGGCTAAATGAAACTCCTCTACCTAGGATTCTTATCTCGTCATCAGTTAATTGATGTGACGATAAATTGTATATACCCTTTCCTAATGCCTGTAATTTTGCCTCTTTGCGGGCTGTTCCTCGTCCCCTGTTTCCCCGTGGCCGTGAGGTCTTTTCCCTTTTTGGGGGGTTGTAAGGGAAACTATCGGCTCTAGGTATCCCAATATGCTTTTCTGTTTCCAGGATGGCATTCGTTGGCCCTGTTCTAAAAAATGATTGGGTGAGTCAGTATTAGATGGCCTAGTGTCGGTACTTGTGCTTGCTCCCTGATTAGTGTGATAGTCCCCATTATTGGGATATTTTGTCGATTTCCCATACTATTAGAGGGTCCACTATATCCTGTGTGGTTGGACTCATATGTCCTATCTCTTTGTGGATAGTTAGATTCATATGTCCTTTCATAATGTGGATGATTATTAGCATGTCCTCCCTTAAATCTTGACTCTCTATGAAAGTTATTGTTATTATATGAGGCATTCACCACAGTTGGTTCTTGGTTCCTATTACCATATGTTGTGGACCTATTATTGCTGTGCTTTGGTGGCATATATTGGTCTCTATTATTATTGCTGGGATATCGTGGCATGTATTGTTCCCTAGATCTTTCAGGGTTCCCACCCCATTTTATATGTCTAGGTGAATAATGATTACTTTGTGGAGATCTTTCGTTTATTTAAATATTAAATGTATCACAATTAGTGTGAATATGAACTGAATATTAATTGACGGTAGTGTGATAGCCAATAGATCTATAAATGTTTCAATGTTTTTATTTTGATATTGTTAATATTACGTTATTACATTGTATATAATAAGTATCCATTGACAATTGATTATGTCTTTTTAATTAGAGTTAAGAAATGTAAGGATTTTAAAATTTTAATGTCCAACTGTTGTATTTCAATATGAACAGCTTTGAAACAGTTAAAGATTAGCCAGAGAGGAATCCCATGTCAGATCCGCCCATTTAGACAGGTGCAGCAAGGTATAAAAGGTGTGATTATGTAGTCACTAGTACAACCTGATGAAACGGCAGTTTTGCTGAGAAACGCGTTGCTGTGATTGTTTTTATCTGAAATAAACCTTTTTATCTGAGTCACCTTGCTACCTGTCACTTATTGCCCCGGTGCAATCCATACCCAACATCGGTGTCTCTCTTGGTTGAGACCGTAACTACTTATTTCCAGCGAGTGACCGTTGATCCGGACCTGACAGGTGAAGTGGCCTGCAATTGGATATCCAGGGATCACGTGTACCGGCTTCTGTGTGTGTCCGTCGGGCGACTCTGAACAGTCCCGATCCGCTTCAATAGGCACAGTACGTGTGCCGCTGCCTCTGTGAGTATATCCTGCACACAGGGGGGGGCTCTTGGCCCATTGTTCTGACGATATTGTTTTATGTTTGGCGCCTCTCTTGTTTTCTTCCAATTTATTTAATTGTAGTGTAAGGTTAGTGTAAGACAGGTTAGGTTTTATTTTACAGGTAAGTTTGTATTTATTTTAGCTAGGTAGTTAGTAAATAGTTAATAACTATTTAGTAACTATTCTACCTAGTTAAAATAAATACAAACTTACCTGTGAAATAAAAATAAAAAGATAGATACAATGTAACTATTAGTTATATTGTAGCTAGCTTAGGGTTTATTTTATAGGTAAGTATTTAGTTTTAAATATGAATTATTTAGGTAATGATAGTAATTTTTATTTAGATTTATTTTAATTATATTTAAGTTAGGGGGTGTTAGGGTTAGGGTTAGATTTAGGTTTAGGGGTTAATAAATTTAGTATAGTGGTGGCGACATTGGGGGCGGCAGATTAGGGGTTAATAAATGTAGGTAGGTGGCGGCAAAGTTATGGATGGCAGATTAGGGGCTAATAATATTTAACTAGTGTTTGCGACACGGGAGTGCGGCGGTATAGGTGTTAATATGTTTATTATAGTGGCGGCGATGTCTGAAGCAGCAGGTTAGGGGTTAATAAGTATAATGTAGGTGCTGGCGATGTCGGGGGTGGCAGATTAGGGGTGTTTAGACTCGAGGTTCATGTTAGGGTGTTAGGTGTAAACATAAATTTTGTTTCCCCATAGGAATCAATGGGGCTGCGTTACGGAAATTTATGCTGCTTTTTTGCAGGTGTTAGGCTTTTTTCAGCCGGCTCTCCCCATTGATGTCTATGGGGAAATCGTGCACTAGCACCTAAAACCAGCTCACCATTGCTTTCAGCAGCGCTGGTATTGGAGTGCGGTATGGAACTCAATTTTGCTCTACGCTCACTTCTTGCCTGATAACGCCAGGTTTATGAAAACCTGTAATACCAGCACTGTAGGAAAGTGAGCAGTGACAAAGTTATTACCGCACCCCTTATACCGCGAAACTCGTAATCTAGCCGAAAATCAGTTCTAGTGAGAACATTTATAACTTATCTAGTTGACACTTTAGTGGTTGACTGTGTATTACTGATTATATATTAGTCAACATTAAAATAAATTAAGCCAATTTAACATAACAGTTAAAGAGTAAAAATTAGATGAACGTTTGCAGAACAATAAAATAAAAAATTGATTTACTTGATGTGGGTCCTGAGCAGCAGGTCTCTTGTCATTTCCTGTCCCTAATAAGGAAAAGGTTAGAGTGATGCAGGCTACACTGAGGAAACTCCTGTGTAACATCCAATTCTTGGCTGTGTTAAATACATAGGTACACTTGCCCAAAAAGTCACGGTATATGCAAAACAGTAACCAGAAAGGAAATCCACTGTGGCTTGACAGCGTGTTCAAAGCTGTATATGCATATGCACATGTATATATTTACTGAGTTGTAACTCCAAAGCAATGTTGGTGGCCATCAGAACTATCTCTCCTATTATGTTCAGGAGAGTATAATGTGAAACCAAACAATCAGTCTTAAAAGATGTGTGAAAACTACTGCAAACTCGCTCAAATGGTGTACTCAGTGTGGCAATGGGGGGACAGATGACTGCGGGGGTCCAAGGCGTCCTCTCTTTCTAGAAGCTGGAAAAACTCTGAGGACCTGTGAAAAGTCGTCACACCGCTTGTCTTAGTTCTTCCCTCAAGCTCCAGGTGAGCAAATAGTTTGGAAGCGTCACTGGTCACGTGGCATTACGGGCTACCAAACTGCCGAATAGCTTGTTTCATGGTCACCGGTCTCCTTGGTGCTTGCTCCAATAGGGATTCAAAGTGGAGAACTTTTTAGGTGACTAAATACATGAAAAAGAACTTTACTGTAAGATACATTCAAATATGACACAGCATACAAACATATTTAGTAGTGATAACCAGGCACACAAAATTATTATTAACTGTTAATTAGAGAACTCAAATCCTCTACATACGAGGCTGCCGGCTTCAGTGTGTATGAAGAGAGTAACTGCCAGGGGCACTAAGATATTGCCTCCTTGTGCTGCTGAAGCTGTTGATCTTATGCCAAAAACTGTACATGACTTGGAGACTACTATCATGCCATGCTCAAAAATTACAGCACAATGTCAGCTCCAGCAATGGCAGTGAGTTCACTGAGCCCTAGTCTAGCAGGTGGGCGGGGCCTGCCCTGGGATCCTGATGCCAGTGACCTCTGTCTACACTCTCCCTCTTGCTTCCGAGAAAACTTTGTGTCATTCAGCTTAGTCTAGTGACTTCCTAGTGTCGGCTGAATTAGGAGGTGCCTGGGCACACCTGGCACACACCTATGTGTTTGTTATTGCTGTTTGAGGAAGTAAATGATGAGGGTAGATTAAATATCGCCAATTCTTAAAGTCCACTATTCATAAATCTATTATGTCAATAAACTGATTTTTATTTTAAATTGAATAATAAAAAACATATTGAGAGTAAGACATTTATATTCCTTTTAATAGATCCACATGTTCATTTTTATTTATTTCTCGTGTAAAGTCCCATCAAACCCAGAGGGTAACTGTGACTATTTATTCAGATTCTTTTAGGGCTGTAAGATTTATAACCCTTACCTCTAGAGTAGTGTTTGGTCTCACTTAAGCCAGCAGTTCATCACATATAACACTTTCTGTCCCTATTTACAGAAGAGATGAAATAACTGGAAATGTGCATTCTGCTTCAGACCAATGCAATTTTATGCTGATTCAGTGATTCATTCAAGTTTATGTCGAAGAGCTGATTACATTATCGGACAAAAAGGAATGAAGATCGAACAATTGCTTAACCAAATGGATTTGTTTGTGCAAAGTGGATCAAAATAAGGGTGCAGGAATGGGCAGAAAAGGAGGAAAGGAGCGGTATAATTTGGCTAATCAGCTCCTTTGTTTGTAATAATGTACAAAGGGTCTAACCATTTATGTGTTCATTGTCCCCAGTCCATTCCTGCCATTGTATTAATAATTATTCATGTTAGGCACATACAGTTAGGCACTAAATGTTGATTTTAGCCATATAGGATTGTTCAGTCAAGCCTTAACCTAGCATAAGGAGGTGGGAGACTTGGGAAGCTCAGCCATTTTCAGTCACTTTGACTAGGGCTATTGGAATGTGCAGTTGTGGGACATATGCACCTCTCTGAGCTAGTCATTGAATCAAATGCACTCAGCAAGTTGTATGTTCTGTTAGCATTGAAAAGTTCTTCTATAATGTAAGATTTTGTCAAAATGAGTTGAATATACAGTAGTTGCCGTTCCTAATGAAAATAACAGCAACTAATACAAAATGAATGCCCACATAAAATAAATTTGTCTGAACCAAGCATAGTGAAAAATGCAAAGCAAATTTTATGGATAAAATACATTTTGCAGGCACATTTCTAGAATTTGCATATACAAAAAAAAAAAGCACTCAACCCTAAAAAAGGCTGCTTCTAGGGTGGTAACAAGCCATAGAACAAGCTATTTTGCTATTAATTGTTCATAAATTATGCAAATATACAAATTATGACCCAGAGGGAGGTATCCCTAAGGGTAATACAGGAAACCAGGCGTGGACCCATTGCTCAGTGTGCCTAGAGGGATGTGGCTGCACCTCACTGACGAGGCCCACACTAGGCTAAAACATATGTCTGGGGTATTGCCGTTTCTCCCATTCAGAGATTAATTATTTGGTATTTCAGGACTGGACTGTACTGTTTAGTCAGGATCAGGACTACAGGAAAGTTCTCTGTGAAAGGCACATGTTGAGCAAAGAGAGGCTGCTCCTAGGGTGGTAACTAGTCATAGAACAAGCTATTATGTTATTTTGCGTTCCCAGGTTGAGCATTTCACTCTTTTTATATTTAGGTCTCTAGAATTGTCTGATTCCCTGTGATGCGAGTTACCAAAATGACAAATATACTTGAAATACATAACTATAAAAACTGATTTAAGTATAGAGTATACATTGTTTTTTTAAAAGCAAGAAAGATTTAGTCCCAATTTAAACATTCCTTTCCATCTACTTATTGAATGAGATTGAAAAGATTGAACATGTCAATTAAAAAAGTATTTAACTTTGCAATCTACAGAGATACTTTTTAATCTATCTGAGTGCATTTGATTCTCTATCTATTTATCTATCTATCTATCCATCCATCTGCACAGACACAAATATGAACTTTGAGAAAGAAACAAATGCTATTTCTTATGCCCACTAGATGTCAGCATTATATTAGCTGTAGTAAATGATTTGTATTTCAAATACTGGATGTGAGGTTCAATAATAAATGCAAAAGTAGAGAGGTGATGTGTTTATTATGACTAGCAGAGCCCAGATATGTTGTTGTGTTCCATTAGTTTTAGTGCAATCCATCATTTCATACTGAATTACTTGAAGCAATCTATTGATATTGTAGCATGGAAGATACAATACAAACCTTAGTAAGCAGTAGAACACAAGCAACTTGATTGTTATATGATTAGGAATTTAAAAAAAGAATGTGCACAGTTTTTTTTTTTTATTTTAATTGAAAATTATTTTTAATGTGCTTAGTAAAATAATAATAATAAAAATAATATGCCAATAAGAAACAGTATTGTAAATATATAGATGATTAGGACAGATTATGACCAACACAGGAATCATTGTAGTTTATGCAGAGTGCCCATGAGGCATTTTTTAAAATTATTATTATTTAATGTATTTTGGAAAAATAAAAATATCTTCTGTGCTATTTGTACAATATTATTGTTTATATAATAGTTTAATAGAATTTTAATTGCTTATTGTGGTTGCACACAACAAAATTCCACGCCTGTTTTTAAGTTTAATTACATCTGCCCAGTCTAGGCTATTCAGCACTTGTGGTTTTTCTATTTATTTCTCACAAATCAACCAGATTCTGGGAGGCTACTGAGTACCATGAACCTGATATTGGGGGGGGGGGTAATTACCCAAATGTGCAGTAAGGACACAAACCCATAGCAATGCCAAGCAGACAGCAGCAGAAGAAAGCCTGCCACAGCTGTGCTAGTCAGAAGTAGTACCACCGCATATAGGATAATGTGTAGCATGCGCAAGGTCACGTCTCTCTGCTGGCAGCCATCTTTGAAATGCTATGCACACAGGATTGAGCAACAATAAAGTCGTAAAAAATATAGCTTAGTTTATTGCTGGCAACTAAAAGGTGGTGTTAAACTGCAGCTGTGTGTCTGTGCTTTTGGCTTGCAGTGTTAATTTGTTTTAAATTACTGGCGTCATGGAAATATAGAAATCCATTAATTGTATGTAAAACTAGCAGTCAAGGGAAGTCAAATAACTGTTCAGTTGGGAAAAATATTGCAGAGACATTAAAATAGGGTTTTAGGGAGAGACCTTAATGTTGGGTTTGTTAAAGGGAACATTAAACGTATCTCATCTGTGATAAACAGACATATTGTTTTATTTGTGAAGATTTACTGTAAATACATTGTTTTATTACATAAATACCATGTCATATAACCTACTTGTCCCTGCCATTCCATAACTTAATGTACCTGCTTCTTTACGTCTTGCAATTTACGTATCTGTGTGATTATGACGCTGTTAGCTCCTCTGTGCATTTCCCCAGGCTGCGAGGAGCCTGTGAAACTAAGGCATGGACATTTGCCACAGAGCTTACTTTTGATCAGCACAGGTCTGTGATGTAATATTTATATCAGGATAAACTTTTGGCAGAATAATTTTTTTTGCCAGAATAAAAACTTTTGCCAGAATAAAATTTTCTTCATGAGATAACCAAAAATTAAGCCAGCAAACTGAATTTTGAATGTGAGGTAACCCCCTTTATATAGGGGTACCATTGCATTCCTATTGGCTGATTTTTAACTTCAAATTCAAATAAGCCAATAGAATTAAAGCTTTTTGTATTGGCTGATTTGAATTTAAAATTCAAAATCCGCAAATAGGAATGTAAGGGTACCCCGATAAAAAGGGGGTACCTCACATTCAAAATTCTGTGTGCGGCTGTTGATCACATGAAGAGGATATCAGGGACGGAAGATAAGAAGATGTAAGAAGACTGCTGCCGGGATGAAGATAAGAAGATGGATGAAGACTGCCGCCAGGATGAAGATAAGAAGATGTAAGAAGACTGCTGCCGGGATGAAGATAAGAAGATGGATGAAGACTGCCGCCGGGATGAAGATAAGAAGATGTAAGAAGACTGCTGCCGGGATGAAGATAAGAAGATGGATGAAGACTGCCGCCGGGATGAAAATAAGAAGATGAATGAAGATCACTGCCAAGATGAAGATAACAAGATGGACTGCTGGCGGGATGCAGATGGTGTGCCGCTGCCTGGATTCAACTTTGGTAGGTACCATCTTTAGGGGTTTAATGTTGGGTTTTTTTGGATGTTTTTTTTTTAAGATTAGGTTTTTTTTTCCATTGGGCAGAAAAACAGCTGAAACTTTAGAGCAATTCCCTTACAAAAGGCCTTTTTAAGGGCTGTATCTGTAGTTTAGTGTTAGTATAGGCTTTTTATTTTAGGTGGGGGTTTTAAAATAGGAATAATTCTTTTTTATTTTTGGTAATTTGATGTTTTTTGTAAGTGTAGGTTTTTTTTTTTACTTTTTGGAAAGGTAGGGTTTTTTGTTTAAGTAATGTTAGTTTATTTTATGCATGTTTATATTTTATTCAAAGTTGTTAAGGAATCTGAAAGTACACAGAGAGATATGGCCTGAAGATTCATCAAAGAATGAGTGACACCAGCATGTCAGCCAATCATGAATTTATATGTCCTGTCCCATGAAGATTTGCTCCCCATATAAGACAAAATCACATACTCACCTTTAACAGTAGATCAAGAAAACATGGTTGGTCCCAGTTCCCCCCCCCCCCTAGCCAGGAAATTGAGAAGTATGTGGTAAAACCTTACAAGATAAGGGTACTCAAGTTCTGATATATAGAAGGGAGCATGGCAGGCTTCTCAAGCCTAGTCCCACCATATATCGGGGCCTAACTGGCCTCAGCAGTGTTTATATACTTAGAACTTCTACTTATAAAGTTTGACTGCTATCTTGCAATACATTAACATAAGAGCATATTATGAAAGACTTTGCAATGCATCATAAGCTTGCTTGGTACAAATGCCTAAATCCAAACTTTACCAATCAGCTAATTATTAGTAACAGTGTCTACCTGTTACTGGAGTAGACATTGATATCCACTGTCATTTTGTTAACTAAATCTCAAAATACATCTGATAATCCCTGCTTAAGCCAGTTTGGGGAAAATAGGTTGGGGGTGAAAATGTGTATTTCTATTTATTGATATTGTAAAATTAATTTATTTTCAGACATCAATTACAGGAGAATGCTGACAAAAAAAATATATTTTGCAAACTTGTACACATTATTAAATATATTGTATTGGAAAGTCAATTTTTTTTTTACAAAAAATCAATTAATTCTCCATAGGCAAAATGGTAGTACAAAGGGTTGTACTGAAGAACTCAGTTCATGAGATTCCTGCCCTACTTGATCTGCTCCTGCAAGTGCAATTATTGTAAAGTGGACGCATCAAAGAGCAACAACAGCACTTCTCTTCTACAAAATGGTAGACCATGCAAACTCACAGAGGGGAGCTGCCAAGTGCTGAAGCACATATCACGTAAAAAAATGCCTATCTTCTGTTGCATCATGCACCATAGAGTTCCAAACTGCCTCGGCAAGGAACATCAGCACGAGAACTGTGCATTGAGAGCTTCATGAAATGGTTTTCCATGGCTGAACAGCTGTACCGAAGTCTCACATAAACATGCACAATGCCAAGTGTTGGCTGGAGTGGTGAAAGCATGCTGCAACTGAACTCTGGAGTGAATAATCATGTTTCACTATCTGACAATCTGGTGGAGAAAATCTGGTTGTTGCAGATGCCAGGTGAGAGCTACCAACTGGAAAGCATGGTGCCTTCTATAAAGTTTGTAAGGATAATGGTCTTGGGCCTTTTTTCAGGGATTAGGCTATGCCGCTTAGTTCCAGTGAAGAATCATAATAATCCTACATCTTACAAATACATTTTAGACAAGTATGTGCTTTGTGGCAACAGTTTGGGAAGGCCCTTTCCACAAAACAAGGTCCATGAAGACATGTTTTGATGAGTTTGGTGTGGAGGAACTGGATAAGCTTGCACATAGTCCTCAACCTTATTGAACACCATTGTGATGAACTGGAACACTAATTGTAAGTCAGACGTTTTCAACCCAACATCAGTGCAGGGCTGTGATAATGGGCGGGTATAAAAGGGCAGTTGCTCAGGGTGCTGGGGCAGTAACTCCTAAAGTCAGTGAGCATAGAGTGAGGACTCTAACCTCTGTACACTATAATTTAGGTGTTATTTGACAACTAAATCACAGCAAGCACTGAGCTTCTCTTGTGCTTGCCTGTATTCTCATTATCAGTGTATAGATGCTCTTCCCAATTATACATCACAGTTTTCTCATTATCAATTGTAAGATATTCTGCATCCTTACACAGCACAGTGTTCTTACATATATTACCATTCTCTATACACTATCAATGTATAGGTACTCAAGATCATAATATAGCACAGTGTTCTCATTATCAATGTATACTCTTTGTCATTATACAGTTAAATATTCTCATTATCAGTGTATAGATACCCTTCATCATTATACATTGTAATAATATCATTATAAATGTATAGAGATTCTTCATTATTATACAGTTTAATATTCTCATTATCAGTGTATAGATACCCTGCATTATTATACAGTGTAGTTCCCTCAATATCACTGTATAGATACTCTTCATCATTATATAGTTCAATGCTCTCATTATCAGTGCATAGATAACCCACATGATCAGGGCCACCACTAGAAATTTTGGGGCCCATTACTAAACCATTGACTCAAATGTGTGCACACACAAACACAGAAATACACCTAGGAACACTTACACATCTACACACTAACACATACACAAGGACACACAAGGACACACAGACCCACACTAACACAGGCACAGAGACTAATACACACTAACACAGACACCAACACAGATACAGAGAGAGACACTAACAAACATAGACACACACTAACATATACACAGATGGACACACACATAGAAACACAAACACACACTAACACAGACAGACACACAGAAGCACTAACACGCACACTAACATATACACACAGAGACACTAACAAAGACACAAGTATGGAAGGTGGCCTCCTGAGTTGTAAAACTTCACCTGCACGTCAACCACTTACAATCATTTACAAACTATGGAGTGACATGCAGGTGAAGTTTTACACCCCGGACGGCACCTCCTAAATTTTGCTAAATATCTATTGCTAATAGCCCCAAAATTAAATTAATTCAGCACCTCATTACCCCTGCACTCTGCAGTAGGGATGGGCGAATGTTTCGCAACATTAGAAAAACGGCACGAATTTTAACACATTCGTTCGTTCGAATCGAATTTCGAATGTTTACATAACATTCTAACATTCGATTTTCGAATGTTCGGTTTCGAATTTTACGATTACATTTGAAAATATTCTTTTCGAAAAATTCGAATTTAGATTGTAATACTATTTCTAATGCTTTTTCTTTTTAAATGTAATATTCGAATTATGCAATACGTGTATTAGAATTCGAAAAATTCAAATTTAGATTGTAATAGTATTTCTAATGCTTTTTCTTTAAATGTAATATTCGAATTATGCAATATTCGAATTCGAAAAATTCGAATTTAGATTGTATTAGTATTTCTAATGCTTTTTCTTTAAATGTAATATTCGAATTATGCAATATTCGAACTCGAAAAATTCGAATTTAGATTGTAATAGTATTTCTAATGCTTTTTCTTTAAATGTAATATTCGAATTATGCAATATTTGAATTCGAAAAATTCGAATTTAGATTGTAATAGTATTTCTAATGCTTTTTCTTTAAATGTAATATTCGAATTATGCAATACGTGTATTCGAACTCGAAAAATTTGAATTTAGATTGTAATAGTATTTCTAATGCTTTTTCTTTAAATGTAATATTCGAATTATGCAATATTCGAATTCGAAAAATTCGAATTTAGATTGTAATAGTATTTCTAATGCTTTTTCTTTAAATGTAATATTCGAATTATGCAATACGTGTATTCGAAATCGAAAAATTCGAATTTAGATTGTAATAGTATTTTAATGCTTTTTCTTTAAATGTAATATTCGAATTATGCAATATTCGAATTCGAAAAAGTCGAATTTATATTTGAATTCGAAAAATTCGAATTCATATTCGAATTCGAAAAATTCAAATTTATATGTTTGTAATAGTATTTCTAATGCTTTCTTTAAATGTAATATTCGAATTATGCAATATTCTATATGGAAACATTCGAAATGATATATTTGTATCTATTATGTATCAATTTACTAGATTCCCGCCCTACCACATGAACTATTGAACTTCTGAATAGTATTTGTTAAATAGAATGTTAAATTCAAAATTTCGAATGTGGACATTCGATATAATTATAAACATTCGAATTCGAAAGTGACATTCGAAAACTGTAAATAACATTCGATTTTCGAATTTTTAAGAATATTCGTTCTTATCGACATTCGGATTTAGAATTCTGATTTCGGTAATAACATTCGTTCTACATTCGAAATTCGAAAATTTACACATTCGCCCATCCCTACTCTGCAGTAGTATTGTCTGCTGCAATAAAAAAATAAAAGGGTCCCCAGCACACAATAAAATGTAGGCTGAATAGCATTGTGCTAGCACAGCTCTGGGGCCAAGGCCCCTGTAATAGCGTGGTCTCACTCTGCCACAATTAAAAAAAAAAAAAAACATGGTTAGTGGGTGCTACTGTATGGTTGAGTGTGTGACAGGCCCTGCAGTGGCTGTACAGATATATATTGGGGAATCAATAGCAATATTCACCTGTCATATGGTACCCACCGTCAGCATCCTGCTTAATGAATGGGTGCTACCTAGTAGGTGAGTGGATGAAAGGCCCTGCAGTGTTATGTATATGGGGGAAGTAATAGCACCTGGCAGCCTTATACAAGAGGTCATATTGTACCCATTGTTAGCATCCTGCTTAGTGAGTGAGTGTTAACAGGGGTGTATACTCAGATTTTTGTAAGGGCAGATGCTGGTAGCCCGGACCCATGTAGGGAGGATGGGGGCAGATAGTAGTTGTGCCAGTGTAAGAGGGGAGCGGGTACATAGGGCAAAAGGGGAGGGAGGTAAATGGAGCACAGGGAGAGGGAAGTAAACGGGGTACATGGAGATGAAGAAGTGGTGCTGCTATCTTTTATATATTGATTATATTTGGGTGAATAAAGGACCCTGCAGCATGCACCAGATTTAGCTAAAAAACAGCTAGTTGTAGCCCCCCCCTTGCTAGTTACACTCCCATACTAGTTAAACACCCCACTAGTTACCCGTGCACCTTCTTGACCTGTGGTGATCATTTTGTGTGTGGCTGCTCTGTGGGGATGTGCCCCCGGCATTGGTTGATGTACCTCTGATGTGCAGTTTTCCACCCCGGGAGACAACCGCTCAAACTCCTGCCAATTTAAGGAAAATGTAACATATTGACGGATTCCATCTCTAGTCCGGCCTCCCTGCACCTTGCAGTTACATACTCAACGTGCTATGGAAAAGCACTGTTAGCATGGCTCTGAGGACTCGCCCCCTGTAATAGCGCTCTCTTGCTCAATTTAAACAACAAAAAATATGTCCCAGACTCAAGACAAATTAAAGAAAGTGGGGTCTGAAATAGGATCCATGTTTGCAAGACCTGCGACCCGGGGCCTACCGGGCCCCTAAGGGCAGTCACCCCTTTCACTCCCTGATGGCAGCCCTACCTGCATCCTTTTACAACACAGTGTTCTCATTATCAGTGTATATATACCCTGTGTCATGATACAGTGTTCTTATTATCAGTGTATAAATACACATCATACTGCATCATTACAACGCACAGTGCTCTCATTATCACTGTAAAGATTCTATTTATGATTATACAGTATCAGTATATAGATACCCTTCATCATTATATATTGTAGTATTCTTATTATCACTGTATAGATCATTACTCTGCATCAATATACAGTCCAATGTTCTCATTATCAGTGTATAAATACCCTGAGTAATTATACAGTATAGTATTTTCGTTATCAGTATATAGATACTGTGTCATTATACAGTGCAGTATTCTCACGATCAGTGTATAGATACCCTGTGCCATTATACAGTATAGTATTCTTATTATCAGTGTATAGATACCCTGTGCCATTATAAAATGTTGTATTCTCATTATCAGTGTATAGATACCCTGTGTCATTATACAGTGTAGTTTTCTCATTATCAGTGTATAGATACCGTGTCATTATACATTTCAGTATTCTCATTATCAGTGTATAGATACCCTGTGCCATTATACAGTGTAGTATTATCATTATTAGTGTATAGATACCCTGTTTGTGGAATAAATCTCAGTTTAAGAATCACCTGGACAGATGTTGGGAACCCATACTACGCAACTGCAGAATATGTATTCCAAGCTGGAGGCTATTCCTGCTCAACTCTCCTTACTATTCACATCAAGGAATACTGCTCCTGTTATTTCACTGCCAGTCCCTGCTCCCAGTACTATGGCTTCTCCCTCTGCTTCTGGAAGCATACCCCGGATTCCTTTGACTGACAATTATGAAGGTACTACGGATTGCAGGGGTTTCCTTAACCAATGTAGGCTGCACTTCCGTAATGATCCTCACACCTTTCAGTCTCCCCAGTCAAGGGTCACCTTTATCATTTCCTTGCTGAAAGACAAGGTCCTAGCCTGGGTCTCTCCTCTTCTGGAACAGGAATCTCCTCTCCTGCATGATGCTGATGATTTAGTTTCTGCTTTTTCTGCTGTGTTTGGGGCTTCTGGCCGTACCTCTGCTGCAGAATATTCCCTCCTGGATCTTCACCAGGGAAACAGAACTGTGACTCAGTTTGCTGTTGAGTTTCGCACCTTGGCACTTGAAACCACTTGGGATGGCAATGCTCTCAAGGCAGCCTTTAGGAGGGGTCTGCATGAACGCATCAAAGATGAACTCACTTATCGTGATATCCCTTCTTCTTTGGATGACTTTATAGCACTTTGTATCAGCCTGGACTCCCGCTTTCAGGAGGGACAAGCTGAGAAAGACCGAACTAGGAGGGTCCTCCCTTCCCTCTACCCCTTCAGCAGCTCCAGTTGCCTCAGTGGAGGAACCCATGGATCTCTCCTCCTTCAAACCTTCAGAGTCCGAAAGACAGAGAAGAAGGAGACTTAGACTATGCTTTTATTGTGGCTCTAACTCCCACCAACTAAAGGACTGTGACATTCGGCCGGGAAAATCCAATGCTTAGAGGATAACACAGGGATACCTCTAAGCATGATCTCTACCAAAACCCGTCACTCCTCTCGGATCCTGGTACCTGTTACCCTTACCTTCCTTCAGAATATTATGCACACTCAAGCCTTCATCGATTCAGGGGCAGCTGGCAACTTCCTGGATCACTGTTTTATGATGCAAGCTGGTCTTCCTCTTCTACAGAAAATACATTGTCTCAAGATAACTACCCTGGATGGCACCCCCCTTGGTTCTGTTTTGATCCACTTTGAGGAAGCACCCCTGACCCTGACCATTGGTGTTCTTCATACCGAACAGCTCCAGTTCGAGATCATTCATTCCCCAGCACAGCCTGTCATCCTTGGTCTCCCTTGGTTTTGCTTACATAATCCACAGTTCGAAAAGGGCTGAGGGACAACTGGCTTCTTGGGGTGCCTGCTGTTTCCACTCCTGCCTTGCTAAAGTCACTCCTCTGCTCCGCATTCCCATAGCCAGCATCCAGACTCCCTCCATCCTTCCTTCGGTATATGCAGACTTTGTTGATGTGTTTGAGAAAAAAGCAGCCGACGTGCTACCACTCCACCGTCCCTATGACTGTAAGATCGACCTCCTTCCCGGAGCCCCACTTCCAAAGGCAGGACGTATCCACTCTCCAAGGCAGAAACCAAATCCATGGAGGAGTACATCCAAGAAAACCTAGCCAAAGGTTTCATTCAACCTTCTTCCTCTCCTGCTGGGGCTGGTTTCTTTTTTGTCGGCAAGAAGGATGGTGGGCTCAGACCCTGCATAGACTACAGGGCCTTGAACAACATAACCATCAAGAATTGCTATCCCATACTACTGATCACTGAACTGTATGACTCACTCCAGGATGCTCGCTTCTTCACTAAATTGTACTTACGTGGAGCATATAATTTGATTTGTATCTCTCCAGGCCACGAATGGAAGACTGCCTTCAACACAAGATCAGGGCATTACGAATACCTTGTAATGCACTTTGGGTTGTGTAACGCCCCTGCAGTCTTCCAGGCATTTGTCAACAACGTCTTCCATGACCTCCTCAATCGCACTGTCATCGTTTACCTGGATGATATCCTTGTTTTCTCTTCCACTTTAGAGGAGCATCACAGGCATGTGAGATAGGTTCTTTTTCATCTCAGGGACAACTCTTTGGTAGCCAAGCTAGAAAAGTGTTAGTTTAATCAAGTCCGGATCCAATCATCTCGAAGGAGGGTTTTTCCATGGATCCTGCTAAACTCACCGCTGTACTAGAATGGCATCAACCTACTTCCTTAAAGGAGTTACAGAGGTTCTTGGGGTTCTCCAATTATTACCGCAAGTTCATAAAGAACTTTTCTCAAATAGTTGCTCCTCTCACTGAATTGACTAGACGGAAAAAGGACTGTAAACATTGGCCTCATGCGGCCATAAATGCCTTTTCTTGTCTGAAAAAGGCTTTCTGTTCAGCTCCTGTGCTCCGCCATCCTGACCCTGACCTACAGTTCACCTTAGAGGTTGATGCCTCCGAAATAGGGGCTGGAGCAGTTCTTACCCAAAGGGACCCTCTGATTTCCAAATCACACCCTGTAGCCTTCTTTTCTAAACGCTTCACTCCTGCTGAGAGGAACTATGATGTGGGTAATCATGAACTCTTAGCCATTAAAATGGCCTTAACTGAATGGCATCACTGGCTAGAGGGCACCGTCAACCTTATCCAGATCCTCACCGACCATAAGAATCTGACTTACTTAGAAACTGCTCATCGACTCAAACAAGGTGGGCCTTGTTCTTTTCTCATTTTCACTTTGTGGTTTCCTACCTTCCTGGAACCAAGAACAAGAAGGCGGACGCCCTTTCCCATCAGTTCCCTCACTCAAGTGATTTCTCCGAAGCTCCTATCGAACACATCATACCCCCCTCCTGTGTGATTGCCCAACTCAATAAAACTCTTCTGCAAAGATTACAATGTGCTCAGTCTAATAAACCTCCTGATGCCCCCCTGACCTCTGATATCCTCTTTGTGCCTTGGAACCTCCATATCCCTGTGCTAGCCTGGGCTCATGATAGCAAACTCTCAGGACATCCTGGTTCAACTAGGACCTTCAGGCATCTTTGCCAACATGTCTGGTGGCCTACTATGAAGTCTGATGCTCAGGACTACGTGAAATCCTGCACAATTTGTGCTGCCAACAAGACTCCCCGATCCTTGCCTCCTGGTCTGCTCCAACCATTGTCCATTCCCAAACAACCCTGGACACACATAACGATAGACTTCATTGTTGATCTTCCCTCTTCCGACCACCATACTGTTATCTGGGTTGTGGTGGATCGCTTCTCCAGACTGGCTCACTTCGTACCCCTAGCCAAACTACCTTCTGCTCAAGAATTGTCGTCCATTTTTCTCTTGCATGTGGTACGACTTCATGGCATTCCTGTGAATATCGTCTCCGACAGGGGTTCACAGTTCATCTCAGCCTTCTGGAGAGCCTTTTGTAAGTTAATTGGAACCACTGTATCCTTGTCGTCTGGCTACCATCCTCAGACCAATGGACTAATTGAGAGAGCAAACCAGGATCTTGAAGCCTACCTCAGAGCCTTTGTCAACACTCGCATACCAACTGGTCTGCATTACTACCCTTAGCTGAGCTGGCAAGAAACACCCATTGGCACTCATCTTGTGAGGTTATCTCAAACTTAATTGACTTTAGATTCTGGAACTCAATTGCAGAGTAATAATGTTTAAATGTATCACTGTTCCAAATATGAGTTCACTATTGAGGAGTGAAATCCCAGCAAGAATAGTGCAAAATCAATATGATGGACAAATATCCCAATGTGGATTGATTCAAATGTTCCTTAATTAAGAACACTGAAAACACATATGGTATGTGTAAAATAATAGCATAAACAGTTTATCGAATACTTCAATCAATAAGTTGCAGACTGAAAACAGATACTAGGATACAGAGTGCTGAGAATGTCAATTCAGGAAATTGGTAATCCTTATAACTCCAATAGGATTTTATAACACAAAGTCTTACAGCACCTCTTAGTATGGTAACATTAAACTGAGGTGTATCACTTTAAGAGGATTAGACTTGCTTGCAGTTATTCAAACTAAATATGGAAATGATACTTTGTAAGAAAAGCAACAAAAGATACTTGCGGTACAGGTTGGTTAATCCGCCCTCCGGTCAGCTGACAATGATAGCCGTTACTCCTGAAAAGTACTTGCAAACAAAGCAGGAGGAGAGTATTGAGAAGTGAGCTGATCTGTGCGGCAATCTCTGGTCTGATGCTTGAGGCTCTGTAAGCTGAATTAGCTGCAGCAGAGGGAGAAGTGGCACTTTGCAGCTGCTGCTGCAGATTCAGTGTTGATTCAGCACAAGTAAAAATGCAGGTGAGAAAAGTTTAGTGGAAATTAGGAACTGTAGCGAAAGATTCACACTGACTTCCTTTTCAGAATACTGGCAAACAAATTCAGAAGTAGGTGAATAAAGGTTAAAGTCCACTTCCACTGAGAATAGATGAAACTTTAAATTGTAATCCAAAATAGAGGCTTGCAATAGGAACACAAGCTGGGCTCAGGTAAAGGTAGATTACACTAAAAAATACTAAGCAAGGAGCCACAGGAAATGGTGGAACTTATAACCTAGGCAACCAATGAGAAAGTTCCTATGCAAATCCCTGCTTAAAGGCACAGTAACCCTGACATGACCCCTCCCTCAAGGCAACTGTGCCACAGTTGTCGGTCTAGGTCGGTCCGGGTACCTCCTGTGGAATAGAGTAACCAATCTAGGGGCATTCAGATTCGAAGCCGGTTCCCAAGAGTCTTCTTCAGAGGAATAACCCTTCCAGTGTACCAAATATTGTAATTCTCCCTTTTTATGTCTGGAATCCAGTAGGGAATGAACTTCAAACACATCCTGATCCAAGGTGAGAGGCTGTGGTGGTAATAGGGTTAGGGAACTTCTAGATGGTGTATACGGTTTGAGAAGTGAGACATGGAATGTAGGATGGATCTTCATTGTTTCAGGCAATTTTAGTGTAACAGCATTGTCATTAATGACACGAACGATAGGATAAGGTCCAATGTATAAGCCGGCTAATTTCTTGCAAGGGATTTGTAATTTCAGGTTTTTGGTAGATAGCCATACAAGATCACCCACGGTGTAATGAGGAGGAGGCCTTCTTCGAAGGTCATAGTAATGTTTTATGTGAGGTTATCTCAAACTTAATTGACTTTAGATTCTGGAACTCAATTGCAGAGTAATAATGTTTAAATGTATCACTGTTCCAAATATGAGTTCACTATTGAGGAGTGAAATCCCAGCAAGAATAGTGCAAAATCAATATGATGGACAAATATCCCAATGTGGATTGATTCAAATGTTCCTTAATTAAGAACACTGAAAACACATATGGTATGTGTAAAATAATAGCATAAACAGTTTATCGAATACTTCAATCAATAAGTTGCAGACTGAAAACAGATACTAGGATACAGAGTGCTGAGAATGTCAATTCAGGAAATTGGTAATCCTTATAACTCCAATAGGATTTTATAACACAAAGTCTTACAGCACCTCTTAGTATGGTAACATTAAACTGAGGTGTATCACTTTAAGAGGATTAGACTTGCTTGCAGTTATTCAAACTAAATATGGAAATGATACTTTGTAAGAAAAGCAACAAAAGATACTTGCGGTACAGGTTGGTTAATCCGCCCTCCGGTCAGCTGACAATGATAGCCGTTACTCCTGAAAAGTACTTGCAAACAAAGCAGGAGGAGAGTATTGAGAAGTGAGCTGATCTGTGCGGCAATCTCTGGTCTGATGCTTGAGGCTCTGTAAGCTGAATTAGCTGCAGCAGAGGGAGAAGTGGCACTTTGCAGCTGCTGCTGCAGATTCAGTGTTGATTCAGCACAAGTAAAAATGCAGGTGAGAAAAGTTTAGTGGAAATTAGGAACTGTAGCGAAAGATTCACACTGACTTCCTTTTCAGAATACTGGCAAACAAATTCAGAAGTAGGTGAATAAAGGTTAAAGTCCACTTCCACTGAGAATAGATGAAACTTTAAATTGTAATCCAAAATAGAGGCTTGCAATAGGAACACAAGCTGGGCTCAGGTAAAGGTAGATTACACTACAAAATACTAAGCAAGGAGCCACAGGAAATGGTGGAACTTATAACCTAGGCAACCAATGAGAAAGTTCCTATGCAAATCCCTGCTTAAAGGCACAGTAACCCTGACACGTCTCTTCGGTGGTCTCCATTCCAAGCTGCAGCAGGTTATCAACCTCGTATCTTCCCTCTTTCAGCTCGGTCCACTGGGGTACCTGCCGCAGACCGTCATGTCACTGATCTCACCACTCATTGGCAACGGATTCACTCTCAGCTCCCTTCAGCTGTCTCTAGATGTAAGAGGTTTGCTGATCGTCACAGGGCTTCTGTACATGCCATTCCAGTGGGTGAACATGTTTGGGTCTCCACTCGACATATCCGTCTACGTCAACCCTGTCACAAATTGGGACCTAGGTTTATCGGTCCTTACAAGGTCCTAAAAAGACTGTCTCCTGTTGCCTACAAAGTGGCCTTGCCGAGAACCCTACGCATACATCCAGTCTTCCACATCTCACTACTCAAGCCGTACATCAAGAATAGATATTCCCAGCCTCAAACTCCTCCTCCTCCGCTCTTGATCCATGGTAACCTGAATATGTAGTGGCTAAGATTCTGGACTCCAGATACAGGTGCAGACAATTGCAGTATGTGATACATTGGAAGGGTTACTCTGTAGCAGACCGTTCCTGGGTTCCTGCCCGTGATGTGCATGCTCCATCTCTGGTCTCCAAATTCCATGCTGCTCACCCTTTGAAGCCGACTCTGGTTCCCCAAGGGAACCCTTGAGGAGGGGGCTATGTCACGCCGCGCCGTTGCTAGGGGCACGGCGTCTTCCCCATGCTTGTTGCATAGGGCTGTGTCGGCTCTGGATGCGTGCAGCACTGACATCATCGCCGCACGCTCCTGATGCCGGACGGTCCTGTGGCGCCAATCCTCTGCCTATTTAAACGGACGGCAGACGATCAGTCACTGCCCAAGTATAGTTACTACTCCTTGTGCTCCTGGGAGTGACAGTTCGTCTGCTGAACTAAATATATTGTTTCTGAATCCTTGCCTGTCTTACTACTCTACCTGGTTAACCCCTAAACTGCTGGACTGATACTTTGTTGCTGAACCCTTGCCTGTCTTACTACGCTACCTGGATAACCCCTAAACTGCTGGACTGATACTTTGTTGCTGAAACCATGCCTGTCTTACTACTCTACCTGGTTAACCCTAAACTGCTGGACTGATACTTTGTTGCTGAAACCTTGCCTGTCTTACTACTCTACCTGGTTAACCCCTTATCTGCTGGACTGATCCTTTTTACTGAACCCTGCTTGTCTCACTATGCTACTTGGCTATTCTCTAACTTGCTGGACTGACTCCTTGTTGCTGAACCCTGCCTGTCTCACTTCACTACCTGGTTAACCCCTTTATTACTGGCCTGCCTTTCTGTTGCTGGTCTGGATCCTGTCTGCCTATTTGCCTTGTGCTGTCCAGCCTGTGGTGAGTGCCACTCTCCTCATTTGCCTGATACTCTCTGCTCTGGGATATTCCCAATCTTTCCGGCTTGACGCCGGGATAACAAGACTACTGGCCGAGTTCGGTCTGATAGAGGAGTATCCCATGAGTCTTACAATTTATTTCCAATGTCGATAGGAAAAATCTGTATTCCTGGTTGTCTAGTTTTATTTGGAAAGGTAGTAAACCCTGTATGTCATTGAATAGACTAATGCAAAAGCGTCTATCAGTGGGATTATCTCTTCCAGACTTTGAATTCTATAATATTGCAGCTTTGGAGAAAATTGCACTGGATTAGATTGCTGAATCAAATTTATTTGCTTCCTTACATTTTGAGAGTCATATTATCTTTGCTTTTTCGTTAAAGGCGATTTTACATTGTACTATTAAGAATCTACCTGCAAACGTAGTCTATCTCATATATTTTAAAAATATAATCATTGCATGGCAAAAATTATCGGTACTGTTAGGTATAAAGTATACATATTCAAATCATATACTGATTAATGGCAACCCGCAATTCATTCCAGGCATTTCCTAGAAAGTCTTTCATTCCTGGTCTGAAAAAGAATTAAAATTGATATATCAAATGGTTTCTACAAATGGTGACATTATACCCTCTCAGACTTTCGTGTCTCAATATAATCTCCCGAATTCAGACTTGTTTGCCTACTTTAAAGTAAGGCATTTTATAAATAATCTGAAATGTCAAAGAGATTTAAATTGCTGGTCTGATATCAATGTCTGTGTCCAAAAATTTGTGTCAGGGAATTCTCCCATTTCACTACTCTATGATATTATGCTTGCGAAACAAAGTCAAAATTAAACTAATAAATTATTGAATTTCTGGAAGGCTTTCTTCCCAACTATGGATCCGGAGACTATTAAATATAGTTTCACAGCCTTTGGAAATTCTAAGGTGTCACATTCATAGAAAGAATCGCTAATGAATCTTATTAATAATTTTTATATTCCGCTCTCTAAATTCATCAGATTCTTCCCATTACAACCTTTAGTATGTCCACGTTGTCTGTGGCCTAATGCGGACATATTGCATATGTTCTGGTTTTGCCCAAAAATGTACCAATTATAGCAGAAAATGATATACTGGTACAATAAAGTTTATAGAGAAAGAAGTATTGTCTTGCCGCAGAATATTATCTTCTTATTCTTTCAAAAGGATTTTCCCACCTCACGAGTAAGAGTACTGAATACTATTATTCTTGCTTCCAGGCATCTCATTCTCAAGAACTGGAAGTCACACTCTGCCCCAGCTTTTTCCCTTTTCCTTAAAGAAGTCTTATTTTTGAAGCTTCACATTTGGATATTTTAGAGGAGAGACAAATTAAAAAAAAATCTTGATTGGCTACCAATAATTAATACTTACTCTATGTCAACCCAGAAACAGATTGTTTATCCTTTTCGGAATATAGATAGCTTTGCTGATTTGATTCTAAATGAAGTTTTTCCCTCTAGCTGGTTAGTAGGCGTAAGGGATATTTAATGGATTTTTAATAAATCTAACAAAGGGAATAAAAGAGTGAAGTAATAAACACTCCCAGCTATAATCAAATATAATTCTGTAGCAAAGAATCTGCAATTTTGTTTGATTGAAGATCTTTTTTTTATGAATCCCAGGAGGGGAGGGGTCAGTTTGTTCCATTTTTTTTTCTCGGTTTTGCTGTTTTATTTTATTTTGTTTATGTGAAGTTATGAGCCCATTCAATGCCATCTCATAGTATAGCGCATTTAATGCTATGGAATGTTTTATTTCGCTTTGTTTAGATGTTTTCAATTGGGGGGGGGGGTATGGGCAAAATAAAAACACAAAAATCGCTATAGCATGGTTATCATGAAGACTGTTATGGTATATAATATCTCTGATTATTCCTGAATTTAAATATGTTTTTTTTCTTTTCGATATATTTATGCATGTAGTCTTACCACAGAAAAATGTATTGTACAGCAATATCGCGTGATGTCTTTTGTTCTCTTTTTATTATAGATTTTGTCTATCTTGATTACATCTCTGAATGTTGCCTGCTAAATAGGGCTAAATGTGCCCTGTATTTTGTTGATTTTGATTAGTACCATGATTTGGACTATAAATAAATTCATTAAAAAAAGATACCCTGTGTCATTCTACAGTGTAGTATTTTCATTATCAGTGTGTAGATACCTTGTGTTATGATACAGTGTAGTTGACTCATTATCATTATACAGTGTAGTATTCTCAGTTGCAATGTACTTAAAGGGACGATAAACTTAAAAAATGATATGTAACATTATCTCACGGGTGCATTATTCAGAGATGGAGTGAGCTATATTTAGTTCAATAGTGCGATGGGGGGGCGCTGTGATTAGACAGCGCGCCTGCAAACCGCTTTTGAAAAAGAAGATCTGATCACAAGCGCCTGGAGAGGAGACTAAGTGCAACTTTGAGAGCTAAAATCTCTCAAATCTTTTGATTTTTAAAGCTGTCGCTAAGATAATGTTACATAATTTTGCACTATGGGCAGAATTAAATAACATTATTTTTTAGGTTTACTGTCCCTTTAACAAACAGAAAAGCTTCTGGAACACAAAATCATAAAAGAGTAAGTAAAGGATTCTTGTCTGTTCATTGCAGCTTGACCTGGCCTGGCTGGCCATATTTATGTTGTAGGAAATAATAATATAACCCCAATTTAATCTTTTGTTGTTGTCTATGTTGCATTGTAATTATTTTCCATGTGCACTTTACACATTAATTAAAATTAAATGACAAATGAGAATTTCACCATGGGAATCTCTAGAAACTGCCCTGTATGAAAAGCTAACCTCACAAATGCTCTTTTAGCTAAATGGGCTCAAATTCCCACAGATACACTCCAAAATCTTGTGGAAAGTCTTCCCAGAAGATTTGTGGCTCTTATAGCCATGAAGGGGGATCAACTCCACATTAATACTCAGGATTTTGGAATGGGATGTCCAATAAGCTCATACAGGTGTGATGATCAGGTGTCCACCCAAATACTTTTGACCATATAGTGCCATATTACAAGTGGAGTGCTAACAGTTACACGCAAGCGATAATGGGTTTATTACGGTTGTTTGTGCTCTTCGTGTTCACCACTCTTATTACAAGTTGAAAGTAAATGTGATCACTTGAGAGCAATCACGATTTACGCTGGAATGATCCTCAGACCTCTAGTTAAAAAAAGTCTGACAAAAATACATTACAAAGTACACTTACACTCATAATAACACCATCTAATGCAAAATTATTCAAATAAGTATTGCTCAAAGATATAAGGTCTCTGGTGTTAGAAAAAAGGCATCTCTAAAGATGGATATGTATATTTATATGTGTACATATGTATTTATATGTGTATATATGTATTTACAAACATATATACAAATATAAACACATAAATACATATGTACATATATATAGACATACATATTGAATATCATATGGTGTTTCATAGCATATCTATTTTACACATTTTAGATTATACAAATATATCTCTATCCTTAGTTAGATAAGGGCTTTAGAAATAGATAAATTGTCTCCTATTTTTGATAAACAGATGGATTTTCAACTTTATCCTCCTTCCCCACCTCATCCTCATTCCTCTCCACTTCACTCACCTTCCCACACCCTGCAGTCTGCCACCTTTACCCACACATTACCCTCTCTAATTTCCCAATTCCACAATTCTCTTTCCCCCTTCCCCATTTCACCACTTCCATCCATACCATCCCTACCCTGCCCCTTCAACAAATTCCTAACCCCCAGGTTCAATACATCAACACAGCCAGGAATTATCCAGGAGCCATGCCTGATCCCATCCAAGGTGAGTGCACTCATAAAATATATGTATTTTTAAATAAAACAAAATAAACATACTGATATATCAATTGCATCTAAACAGATGCTGATTTATTTTTCTAAATATGTTTCTTTACACGTATAAACTCAAAATATATATTTTTCTATTTCCTTTACAGTGATTGACCCATCATCCAGTGACTGGTAGTGATGTCGCGAACCTAAAAATTTGCGGTCGCGAACGGCGGACACAAACTTCCGCAACTGTTCGCGAACGGGCGAACCGGGCGAACCGCCATAGACTTCAATAGGCAGGCGAATTTTAAAACCCACAGGGACTCTTTCTGGCCACAATAGTGATGGAAAAGTTGTTTCAAGGGGACTAACACCTGGACTGTGGCATGCCGGAGGGGGATCCATGGCAAAACTCCCATGGAAAATTACATAGTTGATGCAGAGTCTGTTTTTAAGCCATAAAGGGCATAAATCACCTAACATTCCTAAATTGTTTGGAATAACGTGCTTTAAAACATCAGGTATGATGTTGTATCGATCAGGTAGTGTAATGGTTATGCCCGCTTCACAGGGACAGACCAAACTCCCCGTTTAAAGGAACAGTCTACACCAGAATTTTTATTGTTTTAAAAGATAGATAATCCCTTTATTACCCATTTCCCAGTTTTGCATAACTAACACATTTATAATAATATACTTTTAACCTCTGTGATTATCTTCTATCTAAGCCTCTGCAAACTGCCCCTTTTTTCAGTTCTTTTGACAGACTTGCAGTCTAGCCAATCAGTGCCTGCTCCCAGATAACTTCTCGTACACGAGCACAGTGTTATCTATATGAAATACGTGAACTAACACCCTCTAGTGGTGAAAAACTGTTAAAATGCAATCTGAAAGAGGTGGGCTTCAAGGTCTAAGAAATTAGCATATGAACCTCCTAGGTTAAGCTTTCAACTAAGAATACCAAGAGAACAAAGCAAAATTGGTGATAAAAGTAAATTGGAAAATTGTTTAAAATTACATGCTCTATCTGAATCATGAAAGTTTATTTTGGCCTAGACTGTCCCTTTAACGCACCGCAAACAACCGCAAACAATCCATTTGCACAACCGCAAACTCCCCATTTGCACAAGGTTGGATACCAAGCTAGCCATGTCCCGTTCCTTGTCCTCACTGATGTCATTGAAGGTCTCTTCCTCCACCCAGCCACGTACAACACCAAAGGTCCCCAAAAGGTGACAACAAGCCCCCTGGGACGCCTGCTGTGTTTGGTCTTCCACCTCCTCCACGCCACCTTCCTCCTCTGACTCCTCTTCTTCAGACTCCTCTCTCTGCATTGCCTCTCTCTGCGTTATTATAAGGTGTGTTAAGTAGTACTATTCCTATCAGTGTAATCCCTGTTACGTCCCCTATCAGGGGACGTGTATATGGCATGGATTTTAGGAACCGGGAGATGGAAAAAGATGCTTGGTCGGTCCTCCTACTTCAAATTTGGGGCACTGCGTGTGCAATCTGCTGTGCCACCAGATATGAGTGGTGTGTTAAGTAGTACTATTCTGATCAGTTTAATCCCTGTTACGTCCTCTATCAGGGGACATGTTAATGGCATGGATATGTATATGGCATGGCCGAAACACAAGTGGCTGTCAGATAACAGTCCGGCCACGAGATAGATAGATTTGATAGATACTGTAGATAGATACATAGATTAGATAGATAGATCAATAGATACATTTGATAGATACGATAGATAGATTTGATAGATAGATAATTTCCCAGACAGAGAATTACAAGACGTGCGGCCTGGGACCCATGGTAAGGTTCCCAGAGGCAGTTGCGGCACCCGAGGCTCTGATTAGAACAGAGCACTCTGGAACGTATCTGCCCTCGGCCGAAATCGGAACATTCTTTAGCTTTCTGTCTGTCGGCCAAATGTCCGTCTGCCAAATGTCCGTCTGCCAAATGTCCTTCTGCATTTTGTCAGAGCACCGCGTGCAATCTACTGTGCCACCAGATATGAGTGGTGTGTTAAGTAGTACTATTCTGATCAGTTTAATCCCTGTTACGTCCCCTATCAGGGGACGTGTATATGGCATGGATTTTAGGAACCGGGAGATGGAAAAAGATGCTTGGTCAGTCCTCCACCTTCAAATTTGGGGCACTGCGCGTGCAATCTACTGTGCCACCAGATATGAGTGGTGTGTTAAGTAGTACTATTCTGATCGGTTTAATCCCTGTTACGTCCCCTATCAGGGGATGTGTATATGGCATGGATATGTATATGGCATGGCCGAAACACAAGTGGCTGTCAGATAACAGTCCGGCCGCGAGATAGATAGATTTGATAGATAAATAGATAGATTTGATAGATAGATAATTTCCAAGACAGAGAATTACAAGACGTGCAGTCTGGGACCCATGGTAAGGATCCCAGAGGCAGTTGTGGCGCCCGAGGCTCTGATTAGAACAGAGCACTCTGGAACGTATCTGCCCTCGGCCGAAATCGGAACATTCTTTAGCTTTCTGTCTGTCGGCCAAATGTCCGTCTGCCAAATGTCCGTCTGCCAAATGTCCATCTGCCAAATGTCCTTCTGCATTTTGTCAGAGCACCGCGTGCAATCTACTGTGCCACCAGATATGAGTGGTGTGTTAAGTAGTACTATTTTGATCAGTTTAATCCCTGTTACGTCCCCTATCAGGGGACGTGTATATGGCATGGATTTTTGGAACCGGGAGATGGAAAAAGATGCTTGGTCGGTCCTCCTACTTCAAATTTGGGGCACTGCGCGTGCAATCTACTGTGCCACCAGATATGAGTGGTGTGTTAAGTAGTACTATTCTGATCAGTTTAATCCCTGTTACGTCCCCTATCAGGGGACGTGTATATGGCATGGATTTTAGGAACCGGGAGATGGAAAAAGATGCTTGGTCGGTCCTCCTACTTCAAATTTGGGGCACTGCGCGTGCAATCTACTGTGCCACCAGATATGAGTGGTGTGTTAAGTAGTACTATACTCATCAGTTTAATCCCTGTTATGTCCCCTATCAGGGGACGTGTATATGGCATGGATATGTATATGGCATGGCCGAAACACAAGTGGCTGTCAGATAACAGTCCGGCCACGAGATAGATAGATTTGATAGATAGATAGATAGATAGATAGATAGATACATAGATTAGATAGATAGATCAATAGATGCAATAGATACATTTGATAGATACGATAGATAGATAGATAGATAGATAGATAGATAGATTTGATATATAAATAGATAGATTTGATAGAAAGATAATTTCCAAGACAGAGAATTACAAGACGTGCGGTCTGAGACCCATGGTAAGGTTCCCAGAGTCAGTTGCGGCACCCAAGGCTCTGATTAGAACAGAGCACTCTGGAACGTATCTGCCCTCGGCCGAAATCGGAACATTCTTTAGCTTTCTGTCTGTCGGCCAAATGTCCGTCTGCCAAATGTCCGTCTGCCAAATGTCCTTCTGCATTTTGTCAGAGCACCGCGTGCAATCTACTGTGCCACCAGATATGAGTGGTGTGTTAAGTAGTACTATTCTGATCAGTTTAATCCTTGTTACATCCCCTATCAGGGGAAGTGTATATGGCATGGATTTTAGGAACCGGGAGATGGAAAAAGATGCTTGGTCGGTCCTCCTACTTCAAATTTGGGGCACTGCGCGTGCAATCTACTGTGCCACCAGATATGAGTGGTGTGTTAAGTAGTACTATTCTGATCAGTTTAATTCCTGTTACGTCCCCTATCAGGGGACGTGTATATGGCATGGATTTTAGGAACCGGGAGATGGAAAAAGATGCTTGGTCGGTCCTCCTACTTCAAATTTGGGGCACTGCACATGCAATCTACTGTGCCACCAGATATGAGTGGTGTGGTTTTTGAAGCCACAGTGCAGCACCAGAGGCAAGAAAAATTTGGCATGTACACATGCCTGAACAATTAGGTATTGTTGCAGCCGCTGCTGTAGCAGCGGCCAGAAAAATTGATATTTGTTTCCCAGGCAGAAAGTGCCCTAAAACATTGTGGCTTGAACCCTAGTTGGTGGCGGATAAGTCACGCAAGTCATCCGGCATTCAGAGATAAAATACAGCAGCGTGTGGACCATTTTTAGCCCTAGGCAGCTCATCTCATCAGGCCTTTTTAGTCGAATGTATCGCCCAATGTCAGTCCCTTCGGGATCCATCCCTCATTCATCTTAATAAAGGTGAGGTAATCTAGACTTTTTTGACCTAGGCGACTTCTCTTCTCTGTGACAATACCTCCTGCTGCACTGAAGGTCCTTTCTGACAGGACACTTGAAGCGGGGCAGGCCAGAAGTTCTATCGCAAATTGGGATAGCTCAGGCCACAGGTCAAGCCTGCACACCCAGTAGTCAAGGGGTTCATCGCTCCTCAGAGTGTCGAGATCTGCAGTTAAGGTGAGGTAGTCTGCAACCTGTCGGTCGAGTCGTTCTCTGAGGGTGGACCCCAAAGGGCTGTGGCGATGCATAGGACTTAAAAAGCTCAGCATGTCCTCCATCAACAACATGTCTGTAAAGCGTCCTGTCCTTGCCGGCGTGGTCATTGGAGGATTACTTTCACCTCTTCCCCTGTTAGATTACTGTTGTGCTGTGACATCACCCTTATACGCTGTGTAAAGCATACTTTTTAATTTATTTTGGAACTGCTGCATCCTTTCCGATTTGCGGTAATTCTGTAACATTTCAGACACTTTATGCTTATACCGGGGGTCTAGTAGCGTGGACACCCAGTACAGGTCGTTCTCCTTCAGCTTTTTTATACGAGGGTCCCTCAACAGGCACGACAGCATGAAAGACCCCATTTGCACAAGGTTGGATGCCGAGCTACTCATGTCCCGTTCCTTGTCCTCAGTGATCTCACTGAAGGTATCTTCTTCCCCCCAGCCACGTACAACACCACGGGTACCAGATAGGTGACAACGAGCACCCTGGAATGCCTGTTGTGGTTGGTATTCCTCCTCCTCCTCAAAGCCACATTCCTCCTCTGACTCCTCTTCCTCACAATCCTCTTCCAGTGTTGCAGCTGGTCCAGCAAGTGATGCTGATAAGGCTGTTTCTGGTGGTGATGGTGACCACAACTCTTCCTCTTCACGCTCATCTACGGCCTGATCCAGCACTCTTCATAGGGCACGCTCCAGGAAGAAAACAAATGGTATCATGTCGCTGATGGTGCCTTCGGTGCGACTGACTAGGTTTGTCACCTCCTCAAAAGGATGCATGAGCCTACAGGCATTGTGCATGAGCATCCAGTAACATGGCAAAAACATTCCCAGCTCCGCAGAGGCTGTCCTAGCACCCCCGGTCATACAAAATACTTGTTAACGGCTTTTTCTTGTTGGAGCAGGCGGTCGAACATTAGGAGTGTTGAATTCCAACGTGTCGGGCTGTCGCAAATCAAGCGCCTCACTGGCATGTTGTTTCGCCACTGGATATCTGAAAAGTGCGCCATGGCCGTGTAGGAACGCCTCAAATGGCCACACACCTTCCTGGCCTGCTTCAGGACATCCTGTAAGCCTGGGTACTTATGCACAAAGCGTTGTACGATCAGATTACACACATGTGCCATGCACGGCACATGTGTCAACTTGCCCAATTTCAATGCTGCCACCAAATTACTTCCATTGTCAGAAACCACTTTGCCGATCTCCAGTTGGTGCGGAGTCAGCCACTGATCCACCTGTGCATTCAGGGCGGACAGGAGTGCTGGTCCGGTGTGACTCTCTGCTTTCAGGCAAGTCAACCCCAAGACGGCGTGACACTGCCGTATCCGGGATGTGGAATAGTACCTGGGGAGCTGGGGGGGTGCCGTTGATGTGGAGCAAGACGCAGCAGCAGAAGAGGACTCAGCTGAGGAGGTTATGGAAGAGGATGGAGTAGGAGGAGTAGAGGAGGTGGCAGCAGGCCTGCCTGCAAGTCGTGGCGGTGTCACCAACTCCTCTGCAGAGCCACGCATTCCATGCTTGTCAGCCGTCAGCAGGTTTACTCAATGCGCAGTGTAGGTAATATACCTGCCCTGACCATGCTTTGCAGACCAGGTATCAGTGGTCAGATGGACCCTTGCCCCAACACTGTGTGCCAGACATGCCATTACTTCCTTTCGCACAATCGAGTACAGGTTGGGGATTGCCTTTTGTGAAAAGAAATTTCGGCCGGGTACCTTCCACTGCGGTGTCCCAATAGCTACAAATTTTTGGAACGCCTCAGACTCCACCAGCTTGTATGGTAAAAGCTGGTGGGCTAAGAGTTCAGACAAGCCAGCTGTCAGTCGCCGGGCAAGGGGGTGACTTTTTTACATTGACTTCTTACGCTCAAACATGTCCTTGACAGACACCTGACTGTGGGCAGATGAGCAGGAAATGCTCCGGAAGAGAGATGGAGTGGCGGATGGTTGAGAGGGGGCAAGGAGGACAGCAGTGGTTGACGTGGCTGAAGATGCTGGACCAGGAGGAGGATGGCGGCTTTGAGTTTGTGTGCTGCTTGTACTCATGTGTTGATCCCATAGGCGTTTGTGATGTGCGATCATGTGCCTTCCCAAAAAAGTTGTACCTAGGTGGGTGTTGGACTTCCCACGACTCAGTTTCTTTTGGCACAGGTTGCAAATGGCATCACTCTTGTCAGAGGCAGACACACAAAAAAAATGCCACACTGCTGAGCTCTGCGATGACGGTATTCTGGTGGTGGCAACAGCATGCGTTGATTGGCGTGCTGTCTGGCTGACCCCGGGTGCCGATGCATGCTGTCTGACTGTGCCACTAGCTCCTTGCGATGACCTCCCCCTGCTTCCAACTCGTCTCCTCCTCCTCCTCTCTGTCTCCCCATCTGAACTTTCCCCCTGTTCTTCTTCTCTTCTAGCGGGCACCCACGTGACATCCACGGATGCATCGTCATCATCAACCGCTTCACTTGTATCTGACAAATCAACAAAGGAAGCAGCAGCGGGTACAACATCATCATCATCACACTGTATGTCCATGTCTGTAATGCTGCCTGACTGAGACATATCACTGTTATCTACATCCTCTGTCAATGATGGTTGCGCATCACTCATTTCTTCCAACTGATGTGTAAATAACTCCTCTGACAGATCAAGTGAAGCGGATATGGTGCTAGTGTTGGTGGTAACTTGAGAGGTGCCCGAAGCTAAGCTGGAGGAGGATGGTGCGTCAAGGTTCCGAGCCGAAGCTATAGAAGATTGGGTGTCCTGTATTAAAAAGTCAACTATGTCCTCAGAACTTTTCAAGTTCATGGTACGTGGCCTCTGAACACTGGGCATTATTCTAGGGCCAAAGGGAATCATAGCACCACGACCACGACGGTACCTGCGAGGTGGCCTGCCTCTGCTTGTCATTTTTTTTAAATGTACACTTACACTACTATTGAGCAAGATATGAGTGGTGCCACTGGGCAAGTGGGCACAGTATACGCTGTGAGCCTGACACAAAAAAGCAGACTGATATTTCACAGTCCAAAAAGTTTTTTTTTGTTTTAAATGTACACTTACACTACTATTAAACAAAATATATGAGTGGTGGCACTGGGCAAGTGGGCACAGTATACGCTGTGAGCCTGACACAAAAAAGCAGACTGATGTTTCACAGTCCAAAAAGTTTTTTTTTTTTTAAATGTACACTTACACTACTATTAAACAAGATATGAGTGGTGGCACTGGGCAAGTGGGCACAGTATACGCTGTGAGCCTGGCTCACACGCTGGCAGGCAGGCAACTGCAATTAGATTACACAAGCAGACTGATGTTTCAAAGTCAAAAAAGTTTTTTTTTTAAATTTACACTACTGTTACACCAGATATGAGTGGTGGCAGTGGGCAAGTGGGCACAGTATACGCTGTGAGCCTGGCTCACACGCTGGCAGGCAGGCAACTGCAATTAGATTACACAAGCAGACTGATGTTTCAAAGTCAAAAAAGTTTTTTTTTTAAATTTACACTACTGTTACACCAGATATGAGTGGTGGCAGTGGGCAAGTGGGCACAGTATACGCTGTGAGCCTGGCACACACGCTGGCAGGCAGGAAACTGCAATTAGATTACACAAGCAGACTGATGTTTCACAGACAAAAAAGTTTTTTTTTTTTAAATTTACACTACTGTTACACCAGATATGAGTGGTGGAACTGGGAAAGTGGGCACAGTATACGCTGTGAGCCTGGCACACACGCTGGCAGGCAGGCAACTGCAATTAGATTACACTAGCAGACTGATGTTTCACAGTCAAAAAATTATTTTTTTTTTAAATTTACACTACTGTTACACCAGATATGAGTGGTGGCACTGGGCAAGTGGGCACAGTATACACTGTGAGGCTGGCACACACGCTGGAAGGCAGGCAACTGCAATTAGATTACAATAGCAGACTGATGTTTCACGGTCAAAAACGTTTTTTTTTTTTAAATTTACACTACTGTTACACCAGATATGAGTGGTGGCACTGGGAAAGTGGGCACAGTATACGCTGTGAGCCTGGCACACATGCTGGTAGGCAGGCAACTGCAATTAGATTACACTAGCAGACTGATGTTTCAAAGTCAAAAAAGTTTATTTTTTTAAAATTTACACTACTGTTACACCAGATATGAGTGGTGGCACTGGGCAAGTGGGCACAGTATACGCTGTGAGCCTGGCACACTTGCTGGCAGGCAGGCAACTGCAATTAGATTACACAAGCAGACTGATGTTTCACAGTCAAAAAAGTTTATTTTTTTTAAATTTACACTACTGTTACACCAGATATGAGTGGTGGCACTGGGCAAGTGGGCACAGTATACGCTGTGAGCCTGGCACACACGCTGGCAGGCAGGCAACTGCAATTAGATTACACTAGCAGACTGATGTTTCACAGTCAAAAAAGTTTTTTTTTTTTTAAATTTACACTACTGTTACAACAGATATGAGTGGTGGCACTGGGCAAATGGGCCTGGCACACACGCTGGCAGGCAGGCAACTGCAATTAGATTACACAAGCAGACTGATGTTTCACAGTCAAAAAAGTTTTTTTTTTTAAATTTACACTACTGTTACAACAGATATGAGTGGTGGCACTGGGCAAGTGGGCCTGGCACACACGCTGGCAGGCAGGCAACTGCAATTAGATTACACAAGCAGACTGATGTTTCACAGTCAAATTTTATTTATTTTTTAAATTTACACTACTGTTACACCAGATATGAGTGGTGGAACTGGGAAAGTGGGCACAGTATACGCTGTGAGCCTGGCACACACGCTGGCAGGCAGGCAACTGCAATTAGATTACACTAGCAGACTGATGTTTCACAGTCAAAAAAGTTTATTTTTTTAAAATTTACACTACTGTTACACCAGATATGAGTGGTGGCACTGGGCAAGTGGGCACAGTATACACTGTGAGCCTGGCACACACGCTGGAAGGCAGGCAACTGCAATTAGATTACAATAGCAGACTGATGTTTCACGGTCAAAAACGTTTTTTTTTTTAAATTTACACTACTGTTACACCAGATATGAGTGGTGGCACTGGGCAAGTGGGCACAGTATACGCTGTGAGCCTGGCACACACGCTGGCAGGCAGGCAACTGCAATTAGATTACACTAGCAGACTGATGTTTCACAGTCGAAAAAGTTAATTTTTTTAAAATTTACACTACTGTTACACCAGATATGAGTGGTGGCACTGGGCAAGTGGGCACAGTATACGCTGTGAGCCTGGCACACACGCTGGCAGGCAGGCAGGCAACTGCAATTAGATTACACAAGCAGACTGATGTTTCACAGTCAAAAAAGTTTTTTTTTTTAAATTTACACTACTGTTACAACAGATATGAGTGGTGGCACTGGGCAAGTGGGCCTGGCACACACGCTGGCAGGCAGGCAACTGCAATTAGATTACACAAGCAGACTGATGTTTCACAGTCAAAAAAGTTTATTTTTTTTAAATTTACACTACTGTTACACCAGATATGAGTGGTGGCACTGGGCAAGTGGGCACAGTATACGCTGTGAGCCTGGCACACACGCTGGCAGGCAGGCAACTGCAATTAGATTACACTAGCAGACTGATGTTTCACAGTCAAAAATGTTTTTTTTTTTTAAATTTACACTACTGTTACACCAGATATGAGTGGTGGCACTGGGCAAGTGGGCCTGGCACACACGCTGGCAGGCAGGCAACTGCAATTAGATTACACAAGCAGACTGATGTTTCACAGTCAAAAAAGTTTTGTTTTTTTTAAATTTACACTACTGTTACACCAGATATGAGTGGTGGCACTGGGCAAGTGGGCACAGTATACGCTGTGAGCCTGACACACATGCTGGCAGGCAGGCAACTGCAATTAGATTACACAGGGAAAAAAAACAGACTGATGTTCTAGCCCTAAAAAGGGCTTTTTGTGGTGCTGTCCTTACAGCAGAGATCAGATGAGTCCTTCAGGACTGTAGTGGACACTGAATACACTATCCTAGCTATCAATTTCCCTATTAAATCAGCAGCAGCTACACTGTCCCTCCTCTCACTAAGAAAGCAGCTTCCAAATGAATCTAAAATGGCTGCTGTCCAGGAGCTGGGAGGGTCTGGGAGGGAGGGTCTGCTGCTGATTGGCTGGAATGTGTCTGCAGTCTGTGAGATACAGGGTCAAAGTTTACTCAAATATGACGAATAGGGGGCGGATCGAATATCGCATATGTTTGCCCCCGTTGCGAACGCGAACAAGCTATGGTCGCTGGGAACTATTCGCCGGCGAACAATTCGTGACATCACTAGTGACTGGATGTTATCATTGATAATCTGTTGGGTTCTGGGATGAACCTTGGAATGCTAATGGGTAGGTTTGCCGATAGCCTGGAGCAAATCAGTAAGCTTATGTTAGGGCTGAGAAAGATTAACCAGAATCTTATTCTGCTCTACCATCAGCTGATTTTTGCATATGTTTCAGAACCTCAGCAAAGTGTCAAATTGAGGGACAAAAATCAGCCTGGGGGAGCCAAGTAGGTAATACAAGTGGGGGGTGAACAACATTTTATATTGTTTTTATGTTTATATATTTTGTTATTCAAAAAATACACACAAATGTAAAAAAAAATGTTTTGGTTGTTAATTAAATATTTACCACTTCTATAGCAAGTTTACAAAGAACATCACCTCTGCACCAACCGTTATGTATCTAAGGAACATCGCCTGTGCACCCATCTCCTCTGCACCAACTGTTTTGTATCTAAGGAATATCTCATCTGCACCAACTGTTGTGTATCTAAGGAATATCTACTCTGCATCAACTGTTGTGTATCTAAGGAACATCTCCTGTGCACCACCTGTTGTGTATCTAAGGAAAATCTCCTGTGCATCACCTGCTGTGTGTCTAAGGAACATCTCCTGTGTACCACATGCTGTGTCTAAGGGACATCCCCTGTGCACCAATTACTATGGGCTCCTTTTACCAAAGGCTGGACGGACAAGGCAGACAGGGGCGGAGATGGCATCATGGCTAGTGGGCAGCAATATGCTGCCCTCATTTATTATTGCACAAGCCATAGCCGCCATCAGGGGGTGACAGGGGTGACTCCTGTCAGGGGCCCAATGGGCCAGGGAGGGGCCATGAGGCAAGGACTAAAAAAAAAAAAATGTTTTAAATTTTGGCAGCCACCAGTGGGTACTACAGCAGAGTGCTAATTGAGCATGGGAAATGTTATAACAAGGAGTAAAGTATTAGCATTTGAGAGAATTTCTGAGTGTGCACTAAACTACTATGCACAGTGTGAGACAGAGTTGGCACTTTGATTGTACAGTGTGTGCCTGAGTCAGACGGCAGATCACTTTCATTTGTAGAGGAGGTAGGACCTTCTTAGCAAATGTTTTTTATTTCTTTGTGCAATTTCAGATTGTAACTTCAGTGTTGTAGTAGTTGTATGCTGGGGCACATTTTTTAGCAGCAGTGTATTTATGATTATTTGACAATGCTGTAGAAATTCTATATTTAAAACCATGCAGAAATGTTTCCTCCTCAATACACAAATGGTAGGTGCCTTTTTGGCAGATATGCATTTTTTACACACACACACACATATATATATATATATATATATATATATATATATATATATATATATTACATTCCAGTGTACTGCCCCTTTATGCATGGACTTTCCAGATGCAAGGAGGCATTTTATCTAAGATTTTTACATCTGCATAAAATGTTATACTCTCAGACTAAGATTGCTCAGTGTTTGAAATGAGACAGATTAACTTAAAACTGTTCAGTTTACACTACAGCTGACTTAATTTTGAAATACATACCAACAATCCTAAATCCTGCATTTAACCAGATCTAATGGTATGAGTACCACAGATTATGGTTCCACCAAGACCATATAGCGTACAGCATTTTCAAAATCCATAAGTACAGCTAACAGATGGGAAATTTGTACACTATATTTGAAGTGGTGCTCTTGGTTAGGGAAAATTGGGATAAAACAAACAAACATATGTCAACCTTTTAAAAGTACTTTTCTTCACCTAGCCATCTACCCAGATCATTAATGTACAATTTTGAATTCACAGAATTATTTTTGTTTGCACATTTACAAATATGATTCTTTAAAAAGTGATCTCTTAATTTCGACAATTTGTTTATCATGCATGCACTGTTGATTTAGGGGATGCAAGGTGCATAAATGTTTCCTCCTGTGAGTGTTTCTGTGGGTGTCTGTGTTTATGTCTTTGTGCTTTGGTTTGTGTATCTATGAGTGTGTGTGTATTTTTTTCTATGGTCGTCTCTGAGAGGATGGGTGTTTATGTCTTTGTGCATTTTCTGTGGATGTCTGTGAGGGTATGTGCATATGTCTTTGAACTTTTTCTATGGGTGTCTCTGTGAGGGTGTGTGTATATTTGTCTTTGTGTATTTTCTCTGGATACCTCTGTGAGGGTGGGTGTGTATGTCTGTGTTTTCTGTGGATGTCTATGTGAGGGTGTGTGTGTGTATGTATGTATGAATAGCGTTATGGAATAGAGATGGCGCAGGTCCTGTGGAATTCTTATTAAATTTCTTTGTTTGACTCTGCAGATCTCTAATAGTAAAAGAGAAGGGCTTGATGTGTTTGTAATCATTAAATGATGAGTGCAGTGTACTCATTCCATAAGTTCTGTATGTTCAGCCCGTCTTATGAGGAAAGCCTTTAAACAACACACAGCCAAACTGTAAATAGAAGGATATTCTATTAGTGAAATAATAGAATATTCTGTGTACACTTGATTTAATTTGCTCTTAAAAAAGACTGTTTTTAATAGTTGAAACACGTTGAGCTTCATTAAAGCTTTGCTTTTATTCTATCTTTTTTGCTTTTTTTGTGCTGATTTGCTGTGTCTGCACTGGACTTCGATCTCCAATGGAGTAAGTTACTACTTATTTACTCACAGAATATTCTATTATTTTACTAATAGAATATCCTTCTATTCACAGTTTGGCTGTGTGTTGTTAAAAGGCTTTCCTAATAAGACGGGCTGAACATACAGAACTTATGGAGTGAGTATACTGGACTCTTATTATTTAATGATTACAAACACATCAAGCCCTTCTCTTTTACTATTAGAGATCTGCAGAGTCAGACAAAGAAATTTAATAAGAATTCCACAGGACCTGCGCCATCTCTATTCCATAACACTATCCATTACAGTCCTTTGGAAGAGACTGCAAGAAGGCAGCGGTCTGTTACACAAGGAGAGTATTGTTCTTATGTCATTTGCATACAGATTTTTGTGATAAGATCTGACATTTTCTGTGCATTAATTGTTTTGATGTATGTATGTCTGTGGATGTCTCTCTGAGGGAGTGTGTTTTCTGTGGGTGTCTCTGTGAGGGTGTCTGTATGTCTTTGTGTGTTTTCTGTGGATATCTCAGTGAGGGTGTGTGTATGTATGTCTTTCTGTGTTTTATCTGGTTGTCTCTCTGTGTGTGTAGGTCTTTGTGTGTTTTCTGTGGGTGTCTCTGTGTGTGTTTGTATGTCTTTGTGTGTTTTCTGAGGCTGTCTCTGTCTGTGTTTCCTTGAGTGTATGTGCAAGTTTGAGTTTGTGTGTGTGTCCATTGTCTGTTCCTTTTTAGGACATTTTGACCTTACTACTTATTATTCACTACTTTCTACAGACTTTGAGACTAACAAGACCTTTCCGGAAGTCACCAATCCACAATTTAACCTTTAAATTATTGTTTAGGCAGTTCAGGGCCCTTCCTTTCAGTCACTGCATGCTGTTGTTGTCATCATTTAGCTGGCATCTTCCTTTACAAAAAGATAATCAGAACTCCATATTTTGTTTTCTAAATCTCCTTTTTTTTTTTTACAAAACTGTAGTTTACTTCATTACTTGTCAGGTCAATGTAAAAGTTTACTTCATTACTTGTCAGGTCAATGTAAAAAAGTGCTGAGTGTCTGTTTGGGTGTCTGTGTTTGAGTGTGTTTCTTTGCGTGTCTGCTAGAGTGTCTATATGTGAATCCTTATGTGTGAGCGTGTGTGTGTGTTTCAGTGTATGAGTGTGTCTGAGTGTGTGTATGTTACTACCTTTACAACATTTCCAAGTTTAAATAGACACTTAAGAATAAAGTACATATACGTTTTAGTCACTTGGTCAAAAATTGCACATGTCAAAGGAGGGGGGGGCTGATCAATGGTTAAGTCATGGGCCAAAAGTGCACAAGCAGAGGCTGTCAATCACCCTGGTCGGAGAAATCCAGGGAGATTGAGAAACACCAGTTTAGAGTTGGCAAAGAATGTTAAGATGCAGCTGTATGATGACCGCTACTTCTATCAACTGTAGGCTCACTCAAAAAACATTACAGTTTAGATTACTTCACATTCCCCTTCTTTGTCATAAGTCTCATGGTATTGCTACCATGCATGAAAAAATATTATGCAAAAAAGTTTCAATAACCCATGGTCCGCGCATAAAATTAGGTATGCTTGTCGGGTATTATCCTCTCGCTACATTTATTAATCCAAGATTACCTTCTTGATCCAGATATTCACAGTGTAAATCAGTTTGCAAATGAGTTTGCTTTTGAACTTCTATAATTTTCATTTCCCCAAATCTTTATAAATATTCCTACAGTAAGATCAGTGTTGCAAAATTTCATTATTCTGGAACTGACCTCCCTTTTCTTATGTTGGTGTGTGCACATTATTATTTCATTTAGAACCTCCCCATTTCTTATTACTTTGTTATTTGAGCACATCTTTCTCATGTTGTTGGGTATGAATTACAGTGTTGCGGAGCACCTCTTTCTGTTGTTGGTGAGGAACTATTTAATGAATCAGCATCTCACTCTCTTGTTGCATTTGAATTATTTTTCTACTGAGCAACTCTTTCTCTTTTTTGAGTACAAACTGTTATTGTAGGAATGAGCTATCTATCACCTTTGGTTATGCATTAAATTATTTATCATTATCTGTCTCTCTTGTTCTTGGGTACACATTATTGTGTTGATGAGCACCTTTCTCACATGTTTGATGACCCTTATTACATTAATGATCACTTCTCTCTCATGTTATGTATGCATTCTTGTGTTAATGAGCACCTCTCCTATTGCTGAGTATGCATTTTTGCGTTAATTACCCCCTCTCTCTTCTGTTGCTGATTATACACAATACTGTATTACTGATTCCCTCTCTCCCCAATTTTCCATGAAAAGTATTCCCTTTGGTGAAACCTCAGCAATCACTCCAGTGTCTCATAATTCTATAAGGTAAGATGAAACTATACATTTCAAATAGATCATTTTGCCCTCTCAAATTAAAGTAAATTATCTATTTGAAAGTTGTTGCATGTGATAATATTGTTTAGGGATTTTATTTTTTACTTTTTGCATACATAGTGTCAGTGGCGGCTGGTGAATTTTTAGGATGGGGGTGCACAAGAGGCTGCCTCTATTAGAAAGCCATGCCCCTTTGAAAAAACACGCCCCCTTTTAAAAAACACGCCCATTTTAACAAGCCACGCCCATTTTTAAAAGCCACACCCCTTTGCAAAAGTCACGCCCATCAAATGGCCCCACCCATTTGAACCAGCAGTGTTTTTGGTCATCGTCTTCTTGAAATATCCAGACCCGGCCTGGGGGTAACTTCAACTGAAGTTTGTGACTGATTCCTCAACATTATTCTCAAGTATCTGCTGATATTGAGTGGAATCCATGAGACCCTCAACAATATTCCCAGTAGTACAGGTCTTTGGAGGTGGTCTGTGGGCTGTTTTTGACCATTCTTATCATCCTTTGCCTATCCGATATTTTACTTGGCCTGCCAATTCTGGCCTTAACAAGAACTGTGCCTGTGGTCTTCCATATCCTCACCATGCTGACTATGTTCCTCACAGTGGACACTGACATCTTAAATCTATGCAATAGCTTTTTGTAGCCTTCCTCTAAACCATGATGTTGAACAATCTTTGTTTTTAGGTCATTTGAGAGTTGTTTTGTGGCCCCCATGTTGCCACTCTTCAGAGGAGAGTCATAGAGAACAACTTGCAATTGGCCACCTTAAAACCTTTTCTCATGATTGGATACACCTCTATGAAGTTTAAGGCTTAATGGGCTCACCAAACCAATTTTGTCTTCCAATTAATCAGTGCTAGGTAGTTACAGGTATTCAAATCAACAAAATAACAAGGGTGCACAAATGTATGCACCTGTCTAATAATTGCACATTTTCTGTTAATCCAATAAACCTAATTTCACAACTGAATTTCTACTGTGTCCTTCATTTATTTGATAGATCAAAATGAAATTACTGATCCAAACAGCCAATTATTTATAACTGAAAATCATGGAAATTGTCAGAGGTGCCTAAACCTTTGCATACAAGAACTGTATATGATTTCATGCACTCAAACTGTATTAAAGTAATGTACTCAGATATGAAATATATTTTTATGAAATGTAACATCAATTATATATAAATACTATGCTCCAATACAGCTCACAGGCAGGATATCTATAAAATATACAAAGGGAACATGTGTTAAAGTTTAAGCTTCAAAAGATTCTTTAATTCATCGCTTAATGAGATTAGATCTTTACAAACAAGATAACCATGTTACCTCTCTGGGGTGACAGAGAAACAATTCTGTACTTTAGTTCAGATATGCTCAATCTTCAGGAAAGTAAGTAATTATCCCTTGTATGATATACAAATGATGAGACTAACAATACTTTTGAAGGTGTGAATCCACATATACGTCTGGAAAGGTTTTCTAGCTCAGAATCGATGCAAGCATATAGAAGACAAAATTTCATATGAAATGACTTGTACCTAATTTTCATATAGTTTTATATACTCCTATACTTTATTAAGGAATGACTTCAAATATGGAATATATTTATATTAAAGTGGGATAATAAGGAAATATAAATATTGTTACAATAAATTAATCACTACAGAATTCTAATTAAATGCAATGTAATATCAGAATATGAAATGATTAATCAATTGATTTCAAATAGTTAATAGTATAGCTGATTATTAGTATCATACAAACTAAGTATTAAATTACAATCCTTTTAAGTCTCCCAATATTTAATAAATCATGGCGTTCATTCATGTCCTCGAAGTGAAAGCTGAAATGCGCCAGAAAATAGAATACAATTCATAATTTTGGAAAGAACATAACGATTTGTGGTTACTTGATCATTGTGTTTTTTAACATTCAAACAATATGCACTGACACAAGTTGTTGGCGAATATCAATCCTTCATAGCAAATTAAACTCTAATGGGGAGTATAAATGTGATTGGTAGCAATTATTTATATTTTTGTAGTTAAATGTGATAAATCGGCGACACCATAACTCACCCAACTTGAATCACCACTTTGTTTTTCAAACAGGAGACAATAAAAACAAGATCCTGTTTGCAAAATGACTATTAAGTTAATCTGTTAAGATATTATCAGTAGGAAGTATATATATATATATTTATAATATTTAATATTATGACCATGTCTAATATTTAAATTAATATACAAGAATCCATACTCTTCAGTATACCCATGTCTAGTCTTAAAATATACATGCTCAGTTAAATTATATAATAACATAGATAGTAACCAAATGATTAATCAAAGCTGCGAAATAATAAGTATCTTGAATGTACATTTATGAAAATATATATATTCCTGGATTTAAAGAACCTTCCACTTTATAGAGAAATAAAACCACATCTCAATTATTGTTGCCCTAGCCCCCAGTGTTCGATATTAGGCAATGCAGCCAAAGGCCGTGGCAACATTAAGATAAATACACCAACATTTTACTTTCTACAAAAGAAGATTATTTCTATTACACTAATGCTTAATAATTAACTTCAAAGGTAAAGATTAAAACAGAATGTTGATAACTCAAGTACAATTTTTGTAAATTAAGTCAATCCGCCTGTCTTTTTTTGAGGCAAATAAATCAATAAAATTTTCGGTGAATGTAGGCATGTCATTGATCAATTGTTTTTCAATTGTGAGCATGGCTAGAGCAGTCAATCTTTCCTCAGTCATGGTGCTCCTTAGAAATGTCTTAACTCGTTTTAAAGTTGAGAAACATCTCTCAGCCTCAGCAGTTGTCACGGGAATAGTCGAAATAATTTGCAACAGTTTGTAGGTCTCCAAGAAAGTACTGTCCAAGTTATTTTCTATTACAAACTGTAGAAGACTGATGGCACCATTCATATTTCGGAAATCTGGTCTTCTGTAAATTACTCCTAGTTCAGTTTTCAGGCGATCTTTCTGTAATATGTCATAAACAGCTGATGTTTGTTCAAGAAGCTGATTTGGAAAATTTTTCTCGTAATCTGCAAATTTTTCAGCTTGGAGGAGAGAAACAGCTGAGTAGTGAGTTATAAAAGAAAATCTATCTTTTACTTGATTCGTGATAACATCGCATATCTCTTTAGCTGCCACAGTCTGAGTAATGTGAATATTTTCTCTCTTCCTTTTCCTTGATGTTTCCTCTGTTTCTGATATCGTCATGATCACTGTGTCCATTCTTTTCCTTTCGTTTTCCATTGTCTGCTGGAAAGTGTTAACATGTTTTCGAATAAGTGCCGTGTCTGTTAGTGTTTTCTGAAGTTGGTTGTATAACACATCTACATGTGGCATAATATTGTGAAAAACTGAAAGCCAAAACACAAATACCGAGTCTTGTAACATACGCCGAATAGCCCCTGCTTGATTTATTGCTATTTCTTTTTTCGATGTTGACTCTATGTTTTCCATACATTCAATTAACTGTTCCCTGTTTTCAAACACTGTATTGACGGTTCGACTCTTGAAATTCCACCTGGTGGCTGAAGCATGAGGCATCCTTCTTCTAACAGTTTCATCTAGAATAGCTATCCGTTGTGGCAAGTTACTAAAAAAGTTAGTAATGTCACTAAGGTTAGAAAAAAATACTCAAACTTGTTGATTCTGACTGCTTGCTTGGCTGACAATCAAATTGAGTTGATGTGCGTAGCAATGCACAAAATGTGCATTCTTGTAGGTACGTTTAAATATAGCCTGAACACCTGCATGCTGACAACTCATCACGCTTGCACCGTCGTAACTCTGGGATATCAATTTTTCGGGGTTGTCTATAACTTTTTCCAAAGTATTTTGGATACATGTAGCTATAGATTCTGCATCATGTCCAGCTGGATTAGTGAATTCCCAGAATCTCTCAACCGGTTGACCGTTACCTATAATGTATCGAAAAACAACAACCAATTGGAAGGCAGATGAAACATCAGTAATTTCATCTGCTATCACTGCTACAAAACTTGCATTTCAGATTTCCTTTTTTATTTGGTTCTGGCAAACAGTAAGCATACAGTCTAATAAATCGTTTTGAATTTCTTTTGACGTTCCTTTAAAAACAGTGGCACTAGCGAGATGTTCTTTTAGAGATGCATCAAGTTCTGCTGAGAAGTTTATAAGACCTCTGAAAATGCCTGGATTTAATGAATCCTCGCGTTCGTCATGTCCTCGAAGTGCAAGTTCAAATGCGCCGCAAAATAAAATACAATTAATTATTTTCGAAAGAACATAACAATTTTTCGTTACTTGCTCATTATGTTTTTTAATATTTAAACGATATGCACTGTCAAGTTGTTGTCGAATATCAACCCTTCCTAGCAAATTAAACTCTAATGTGGAGTTTAAATGTGATTGTGAACAATTATGTTAATTTATTTTTTTATTTAAATGTGATAAATCAGCGACACCATAACTCACCCAGCTTGATTCACCACTTTGTTTTGCAAACAGGAGACAATAAAAACAAAAGAGTCTGTTAGATAATTCACAGCCACAAATCCATGGATATTTATCATATACCTCGGGTTTGAATTCTCTTTTGAAATCTCTAGTTTTACATTTTGTCACCTGGATAAGGTTAAGCCTAGGTGTTGGCCTGAGCATTTTAATTTCAATTTTTCTTTCCATGGGTAACGTTGAAAAATGTAATTGCTTTAGCTCAGACACACTGATTTTACTAAGTGCCATCTTAACTGTTAGTTTACACACAAAGAACAGTCCTTTGCTGTTATAAAATATATAACTTTAACTAGGTAAGTTGCCTTGCGGCTCTTATAAAATATATAACTTGTAGGTTAGTAGTTTTGCTGTTATAATATAGATATATATATATAACTTTGAGACAAGTAGTTTTGCTGTTATAATATATATATAACCTTTAGACAAGTAGTATTGGTGTTATAAAATATAAAACTTGACTTAATAGGCAAGTAGTTTCGCGGTTGTTATCAAATATATAACTTGTAGATAATTAGATTTGCAGCTTTTATAAATTATACAATTTGTAGGTAAATAGCTGTGAAGCTGTTATAAAATATATAACTTGTAGGAGTGTAGGTAAGTAGCTGTGAAGCTGTTATAAAATATATAATTGTTTTAAAAACTCTGAGACTCTCTGCAATCTGCTAATAATTCTAAACTAAAATAGTGTTTTTTTAACTAGTATAATTACAGCAGGCAGCAGCCGTGACAGCCGTCAACGGGCAAGGTCAACTACAGTCTAAAACTAGTAGGCAATTAGTTTTGCGTTTGTTCTAAAATATATAACTTGTAGGAGTGTAGGTAAGTAGCTGTGAAGCTGTTATAAAATATATACTGGTAATTGTTTTAAAAACTCTGAGACTCTCTGCAATCTGCTAATAATTCTAAACTAAAATAGTGTTTTAACTAGTATAATTACAGCCAGTGGCGTCACTAGGGGGGGCGGGGGGGGGCGGGCCGCACCCGGGTGACACCCTCCAGGGGGTGACACCAAAAAAAAAAATTTTTTTTTTTTTTTTTTTTTTTTTTTTACATTTTATTGAAATTCAAAGAAATACAATGTTGAGATGCATAGATTACTTTATTAGAGGCTGGCATTTGTGAACATTAGTGGGACTGGGGAAGTTGTAGCCACACATTTTTTTTGCCCCTTGAGCCAGTACTGCAATTTCAACAAATAGTTTTCCTGGCTGCTTTTGCTTGTTTGTACTTTGCTCCTCCCCTGCCCAATTTCACTATGAATGTTGTGGGTGTGCCGTGGGGCTTGCAAAGTTGCGCTGCTAGCCTAAACCTGCCTGCCTATCTGTGCTCACTGCTCAGTGACATGCAGCCCAGGGCTGTGCACTGACAGACTTGGAACAGAGTCAGAGAGCAGAATTTTCATAGTTTGTGCGCCTAAACCTTTTCTTCAGTGATTTATTTTTGAGTGCTCTGTTTATCTTTCATTTGATGTTCTGCTGAGCCAGGGAGCATGAGCTTCATAATTAATGCAGTGCAGTTTACATATTTTGTATGTGTGTGTCTGAGTTTTTGTGTGTGTGTTTTTGTGTGTGTGTTTTTGTGTGTGTGTCTGAGTGTGTTTCCGAGTGTTTGTGTGTGCATCTCAGTATGTTTTTAAGTGTGTCTGAGTGTTTGTATGTGTGTTTGCCTGTGTTTTTGTGTGTGTCTGCTTTCTGGGGGGGGGGTGACACCATGACTTACCGCACCGGGTGACACCAACCCTAGTGACGCCACTGATTACAGCAGGCAGCAGCCGTGACAGCCATCAACGGGCAAGGTCAACTACAGTCTAAAACTAGTAGGCAATTAGTTTTGCGTTTGTTCTAAAATATATAACTTGTAGGAGTGTAGGTAAGTAGCTGTGAAGCTGTTATAAAATATATAATTGTTTTAAAAACTCTGAGACTCTCTGCAATCTGCTAATAATTCTAAACTAAAATAGTGTTTTTTTAACTAGTATAATTACAGCAGGCAGCAGCCGTGACAGCCATCAACGGGCAAGGTCAACTACAGTCTAAAACTAGTAGGCAATTAGTTTTGCGTTTGTTCTAAAATATATAACTTGTAGGAGTGTAGGTAAGTAGCTGTGAAGCTGTTATAAAATATGAAATTGTTTTAAGAACTCTGAGACTCTCTGCAATCTGCTAATAATTCTAAACTAAAATAGTGTTTTAACTAGTATAATTACAGCAGGCAGCAGCCGTGACAGCCGTCAACGGGCAAGGTCAACTACAGTCTAAAACTAGTAGGCAAGTAGTTTTGCGGTTGTTCTAAAATATATAACTTGTAGGACTGTAGGTAAGTAGCTGTGAAGCTGTTATAAAATATATAATTGTTTATTTTAAAAACTCTGAGACTCTCTGCAATCTGCTAATAATTCTAAGCTAAAATAGTGTTTTTTTAACTTTTAACTAGTATAATTAATTTACAGCAGGCAGCAGCCGTGACAGCCGTCAACGGGCAAGGTCAAGTTAAACTACAGTCTAAAACTAGTAGGCAAGTAGTTTTGCGGTTGTAGGTAAGTAGCTGTGAAGCTGTTATAAAATATATAATTGTTTTTAAAACTCTGAGACTCTCTGCAATCTGCTAATAATTCTAAACTAAAATAGTGTTTTTTTAACTAGTATAATTACAGCAGGCAGCAGCCGTGACAGCCGTCAACGGGCAAGGTCAACTACAGTCTAAAACTAGTAAGAGTTTTGTGGTTGTTCTCAAATATATAATAATATATAATAACTTGTGGTAATATAACTAATATAATTAAAATGTATATTTAATTGTACAGTTATGTTAATATAGCAGCACAGGCAGCAGTTAACTGCTTTTTAGAGAAAAAAAAACATTTAAATTTTTTGGCAAAACTTGCAATTTGCTAATTAATAAAAAGTAAACTGACACTGTCTGACAGACTGACTCACTCTGTCTGACAAAATTATCAGGGGACAGGGCCCCAGCCCAGGCAAGAACTAACTAAGATAGAAGCCTCTCTCAGAAAATTTAATTATAATTAATAATTATTCAGCAGGTGTTTTTTAAAAAAATTCTGCCCAAGACAAGTACAACTAAGTCAGTTAATGTTGTTTTTTTTGCTCCGGCTCAGTCAGCCTCCACTCCCTCTGACCCTCTCTAGTAGGCAAGCCGGCTCTAGCTCTTCTAAATATATATTACAGACTCAGGCTCAGACACAAAGTCAGTGCTAACACTGCTAATGCAAATGCTTATGCGTTTTAAAACTTTTAGTCAAGAAGACAAGTTCAACAGAGACTGTCACTGTGAGCTCAGTCACTCCTCTCCGCTCAACAGCAAACTCAGCAATGAATTTTTCGCGCCGTTGATGCGGGGGAGGAGGCTGAGCCATGGTGACGTAACGGCATCGTCGCGTGCAGCCTATCAGCGAGCTGCAAGTTGCAACAAGTGCCACAGGCTGAACTACTGAGTCGGAACTGACAGTCAGAACATGTCCCTCCCCACTCTCGCCGTGATGACGTATACGGCATCGTGGCGTGCAGCCTATCAGAACACAGGCTGAACATGTCCCTCCCCACTCTCGCACAGTTCAGCGTGTGCAATCAGGGATTGATATAGAAACATTTGAGGCTTGCCCAGATGCCTGCAGTGAACACATAGACATCACTGACAGGCATCATAGGGCTCTAACCGCACGTGCGATGGAAATAAAAAAAACACACACAAAATTTTTTTGGGCTTATATTTTAAAGAATACATAAGAATTTGATTTTTGGGGGTTAAAAATAAAATATAATTTTGCCAATAGGAGGCTATTGGAAAAATTATATTTTATGATTTTTGGAAGTTAAAAAAAAAATATATATATAATTTTTCCAATAGGGGGCTATTGGAAAAATTATATTTTATTCCCATATTTTTTTTTTCTCTCAATATCTGACAGGGAGGCACGTGCGGGAGTGCACACATGGAGGAGCCTCCACTGCATAGTGTCAAATATTTCCAGCGCTTTTTCCTACCCCTCATAGTTAAATACCAACTTTTCCATCCAATAAAATTTACTATGAGAGAAATTTTCCTTCCTCCTTATAGTATTAATTATTGCAATATTATACAGACTACTAGCAACCCTGATATGTGTGGCATTTTAATAGTCCCCATTGCAGTGATCAAGCATCTAACAACGTTGTCTTATCTTATTGGTTATGTTATATATGTGTTCTACTGGCCCAGAATTAGGAGGGGTGGGATTTGCCAAGAAAAAGCTACACTTTTGGCCTTGCTTATCTATGGATACAAAACATGGGATAAGTAAAGCATGAATCAAAATACACTGAATTAACAAAATCTGTAAAATTAAAAAAACTTTTTTTGATCAAACATTAAGCTGATTTTGCAAGAAATATGGATGTGAACACTGGAAATGCAAATTTAAAATATTATTACATCAAATCCCACTCCCCACTCCGGAGGTTATACTTAGATGTGTCAACAGTGTGGGGATGCCAAGTGGTTATAGAATATATGATAGAAACACACTATTTTGCACACAAATTTTTACCAATATTAGCAATACCTGTAGACAGGGCGGAAAAAAATAACATGCCTTTTAATAATTAAATTAAATAAAAACACAGATACCAAGTTCTGTGACATGAAAAACTTAAAACAATAATAAATAAACAGTAATCACTGCAGGGAAACAGACAATAACAACACTACTCTGTAAAATCAAATTATGTTGATCGGGTTTAATCCATAAGTAGGCGCAACATCTACGGAGTATACACTTTTAGACTTAATTGACTATGATTGTGCGATAACCACAAATGTTTGGGCTTTGCCTGATCTCTCAATAGCTGATTTCCACACTTATATTAACAAAAAGGTTTAGGGTGCAGTCATGCTCCATTTGCAGCCAGAAAAGAAAAGCACTATTAGCTAGTTCCTCACAAAGTACAGTACTGATGTTTCCCCAAAGGTGAACGCCTGACACGCATTTCGTCTTGGCTTTCTCAAAGGTGTAAGCTGCCTCAGCCCCACATAGGTATTTATAGTTTCATAAGCAAATCATTATGTTCCATTTAAAGACACACCAAATTTTGGGCATCTGCATTCCTCCTTTCTGAATAGAATTGGTTCAGAGGCACACTCAATGCAGGAAGACAAGTCTCAGTGAAGCTCTCTGAGCTTGAAACTATTTTCACTAGTTAATCATACCAAACCTATAATATTTATTACTCTGAAACAGATATTCATTACTGAGAACAGATATTCTCTAAGATTGGATGTTTTGACGGTGTTCCTGCCTATGCTCTTATTCTCAGGATTGGAAGCCATCTTTGCAAACTTTTGCAACTAAGTTAAGAAACAGAAGAAGATCCTGTATGGGTTATGGAGCATAGGTCTGGGGCTGTCACAATATCCCCCCCCCCCCCCGAACTCCGAGGTAACGATATCCTGTAATAGGATAATAAAACTGTTCTGGATAATGTAATAATCTGAACTGTGGATATTGATACCTGAGACTGTTTTACTACACTATCAGGCAAAAGAGGACGAAGACAAAGAGTGGAGAACAATTTTTACAAAAAAAGAAGTACGCAACTGATATAGTCAAAATGGAGACAGCCGCTAAGTTACGATTGTTAGAGGTGGAGGCATTGCTTGTAGATCACTTTGAGAAGCTCAATGCAGTGATTGCAGAAGCATTCAATTCCCTGAGAGAAGATTGCGGCTTAATAATTCGGAGGCCGCAGCCGTCAGTTGCGCTTCCGAAAATGTATAACCTGCCTTCTGAACAAGGGCCTGTAGTGCCAAAGCACTTAGACCAAGCTGCCATTAGCGATCCACAGCAACATACTCCAGGAGACGTACAGTCCCTAGTAAAGCAGACTAAGATCAGATACAATACCGCTACGCAATTTATCGAAGGTGGAGAATATGCAGCAGCAGCTTGTATTGTCATAGATGGTGAGGAAATGTCTCTTCAGCACAGAGACAAAATCCCAGATATTCGACAGTTTGACACTTATAGACCCCACTACAGGTTTTATTAATACATATAGCCCTCTGTTACAGACAAAAGTGGACTCTGCTTCACAGTTAAAGCATACTGGATTAGTGGCCATGCATGAAACTTATACTAATAACCCACACCCCCTGGCCTCTTTCATTGTTGATATACAGACAGTGGGAATTAAATTTGGACGCTTTCAGGTAGTACCACCTCAGACTTTTGTGCCTGGTTTGTGGATGCAGTCGCTTTACGTTGATTGAGTGAAATTTTTATGCTGTACCCCCAGTTTTAACATCTTCTTTTCAAAAGGACTGAAGGTGGGAGTTGGCTAAAGTATTTGGGGACAATAAGTGCTAATTGCCACAAATAGCACCAAATGTCTTTTGCTTGCTGTTTTTGTTTCTCTTATAGTTGATAGTCCATCAAGTAAGATATATTCAATATCTTAAAATATATCTTACTTGATGAAACGGCCAGGAGCTTGTGGCCGAGAAATGCGTCTAAAGCTCATGTAATAAATTGTTTTTATTTTATTATACTTCAGCCTGACTTGCTTCGGCTTTTTATTTTGCTTGCCAAGCCTACTCTGTCACTGGTAGACAGTTTTACCTTTTCTATCTCATTGAGCACTGCTCTTTCCAAACACCAGTTTCTAGTGTTTGTTACACGCAGAGAGTAGCTGCCCGCTGCTTTCCCATACAGCACGGCTCCAGAGGATTCTGACTTTATCTACGGAGGAGAGCCCACAGCCACTCGCCTGGAAATCTGGATACCATCTGGTTACAGCGTACTGACTGCTGAATAAAACGTCAGTCTGCTTATTCGCACCTCTTTCAACAAGGGTGCCAATACTCTTGTGAGTATATTTACATCTGTTATTTTTTCACTGTGACTCCTTCTTTTGGAACCTACTTGCACAATGAGGCGCTGTCTTTCTTTGCACAATTGATTTTATTTAGCTATATATGTCTTAGATAAGATATTATCGAATGGTACCACAAATGTTTATGTGACTCTAATATTTCTGTAATTGTTATTGTTTTGTCAGCAAGAGATATGTACATTCATGTGATGTGGTCATTTGTGTATCTCGACCCAGTGCTTCATCTTATAGTAATGTTTATTAAAACCTCAGTAAAATAATAAAAAAATTAAAAAAAAGAATTGGTTCAGAATCATCTGAAGGCGTGGCTAAAATCTGTATAGCTGATTCACAATAGGAAGGAAACATTTTATCATATATGACATACATATTGCTCATTTCCTACACTTCCTTTTATGGCCAGACTGGTGTGCATCATCCATGTGAGACAGGATGCAGTCTCAGAATTGTGATATCATCACTTATTATTTAAAGGGCCTCTGTTCAGTATGCTTTGCCTTTGCGCTGTCTCAGACCTTTTTGTGAGAGTTCCTGTGTATTACCTGGCTGCCTGACGTCCTTCCTGGTTCCTGATCCCTGGCTTGTTCCTGACTCTGCTGTTTTCCATGTTCCTGATTCCGGCCCGTCTGGCTATTTGCTTTGGCTCCTGACTCGGCTCGTCTGACTACCAGCTCTGGTTTTGACTCCTGGCTTGTTATTTGACTTGTGGACTTTTTATTATTTTTTGCTATTAATAAAGGTGTGATTATTTTTGCACTTCTCGTCTCAGTCTGATTCCTGGCACCCTGACACATATGTATCCATTATTAAATTACACGTACATTAAGGGTTAATTCAGTTTTGTGTCTACCATTTACTGTTTTCAACTTTATAGCTCTTATAGTAAATATATAACGACAGAGCACAATACAAATCAATGCAATATGCACTCCGCTGCTTATAAGAAACACTGAACTATATTCAGCCTTAATCTAAATTCCATACCCCCAACTGCTACAAATGCAGTCCTTGCATACAAGTTCTTATTTCAACATTTTAGTTCATGAAATGGTTTTAAAAGTAGTTAACATGTCATTGCATATGTCAGTACTAGAGGATACAAGCCACATTATTCACATGCAAATTATAATTTACTCTTTAAGGCCTAATTGCACTTTCTCTAGAAAGAAACATTTCAGATCAGGTTTACTATTTTGTTTATTGTGACGTACTACTGATGTCAATTTCTTTTCCTTTCTCCTGATCCTTTTTACTATTACGAATGTTACATATATGTTCCCCTAGAGTTCTGAGCTCTCTTGTTGACATACCAATATACCTAAGATTGCATGAGCATTGTAGACAATATATTACATTATCCTACATGTCATGAAATTAATCATTTTAGCTGTTTCATCACCTGTGGGAATATTTCACATGTAAAATATACGTACAAAAGGAACACGTACCACACATATGTGTTCCTCTTTCATTCATGTTTGGTTTGATATGTCTTTTATGGAGAAAGTGACTCCATACCATTTGTCCTTAAAGGGTCAGTCTAGTCAAAATTAAACATTAATGATTCAGATAGGGCTTGTCATTTTAAACAACTTTTCAATTTGCTTTTATCATCAAATTTGCTTTGTTCTTTTGGTATTCTTTGTTGAAAGCTAAACCTAGGTAGGTTCATATGCTAATTCCTAAGCCCTTGAAGGCCACCTCTTATCTAAGTGCATTTTGACAGTTTATCACTGCTAGACAGCTCTAGTACATGTGTGCCAAATAGGTAACATTGTTGTCACTCATGTTGAGTTACATATGAGTCAGCACTGATTGGCTAAAATGAAAGTCTGACAAAAAAACTGAAATACGTCTGCAGAGGCTTCGATACAAGGTAATTACAGAGGTAAAAAGTATATTAATATAACCTTGTTGGTTATGCAAAACTGGGGAATGGGTAATAAAGGGATTATCTATCTTTTTAAACAATTTAATTCTGGAGTAGACTGTCCCATTAATTGAATTTTCCCTAAACAATTAGTTACCAAACATTGTCATCTTCTTCTCCAGGAGGCTCAAGGTCACATTTTGATGGTGGTAGAGTTTTAGCTGTCTGCTTTGGAGGGATAGGGTAGTCTGGGAATCATGTACTGGTGAGGGTCTAGGCTTTTCAAGATGGGGTTTAGTAAGTTTTAGGCTTCTGTTACATAAACCAAAACTTATATATTAGTGGAAAACAAGCGAGTGGTACAGCTTGACAAAGCTCCAAATCCGTTAAAAACCTGATAATGTAGCACAGACACTTGAATAGAAATTCATTTAAAAATAGCATTGCTTTGAGATTCCTTTGTCTGTTATACCCATTTAGCATTTTTCCCTTTTTCGTTTTATCTCCCTCACCCTATATTTTTGTTACTTTTCCCTTTTTAACATTCAAATATTATTTGCTTCAAATATTATGTTTGTTTCTTTGTATTTCAAATGTTTTTATTATATCAACCATACGGTCAATGTTTGTAGTCTTTTTTGTAAAATGGAATCTAGCCCAATGTTTCTTGAAATCTGATTTAATTGAAACTGTGCTTTCAAGGTTTTTATTAAAAGAAGCATGTACACAATGTATTTTTGTTTCAGACATAAAAACAAATATTAAACTAATTATTCAATTATTTTTAATAATAATATGAGCAACTGAACGTTTTATTTGCTATAGAAGTAACACCCGTAACGACAAAAATTACCAAAATACAATTTTTCAGGAAGTCATTTCTACACTTTAGAAAACTGGTGTAGTTGAAGGATCCTTATCACCAAGGATATCAGAAAATCATTAAAAACTGAAATAATTACTTAAAATTCTGCACTCAAATTTAAATGAATAAAGTTGTACTTTGACTGAATATATATGGGAAATATTTTTAGTTGTAGTTAAAATTACATTATAAAAATTACCAATATATATAGCTGTGTAAAATATGGAAAACAATTGAAAGTATATAATAAAAAAATGGTATTATTAAATATCTACTACATGTTATATTTAGGTTTATGGTAGATAAGTTCCACACATACTAAATATGATGAGATTTCTCCACCTAGTGGTAATAATGTAAACTCACTGTTTTATTTAGGTTTAGACAACTGAAATTCTCAAGTACCATTGAAGGCAAATTAAAGTCATGTTTCAATTTGCTCTGTTTAAGAGAGAACATCATAAAATGCATTATACATTTTTAGTGTTATTTGTAAAATGGTGTTCATATGTTAAAAAATGCTTTTTATTTTTAATCGTGTGAAGGTATGACATTTTCCCCCAACACAATTTAGTTTAACTTGTTTATGTTTCGTATGTATGATAAATGGAAATGTAACTTACCTTGCAGTCATTTTCATATATCGGCTTCAGCCTTATTGTAGCACTCCCTAGTGAAGACAGCCAACAGGATAGTAAACCTAGAACCTCAAACTCTTCATCTGCCCAATTTAAGGGTGCCAACTCTCCCAGCGATCAGATAGAAAAAAGGCGAGTGGGGGCCACAGGCTAAGAGTCTAAAAAATAATCTTTATTGCCATACAAAAAAATATGTAAAATAGCTTTACAGCACATAAAACGAATCAGATCTAAGACAGCAGCGGTCTGACATGTTTCAGCTTCCTGCCTTATTCATAGACCGTGCTGTCTTAGATTCACAGCCCTCTTAAATTTGTAAATCACAGTGACATATTATGTTTGTAGTTAACTCATTTATTGCCAGCTTGATATATAGTGGCTATATTTCAAATAGCAGATGAAATTATTTAAGACAATAAAGTTCTTACTATAGCATCAATACAAATTCTTATTGCAAGATCTAAATAGAATCTGCTCAAGTCACATAGATTATTAGTACAAAAGAATAAGTAATTTTCCTTAAGCTATACAAAACTGTGTACATAGATAGGTTGATCTAAACATTATTCAAATTCATTGTGGCCAAACTGTTAGAGTATAGATAGCAATAAAAAACGTCTCTTTGTATTATTAACATTATAAGAGACTTATGAGAGATAATCTCAACATATGCTATTTAGGCTCATTTAGTTCAAAAACTATCTATCACATAACAATTTAAACTCTCCAATTACAGTGAGTATAAAGTTAAAGGAAAGAAATTACTATACTACTTAACTGGATATCAACTGATGTAATGGTTTCAATTTGATTACATGGCACTATCTGCATATCTCACCCTTAGCATAGATATAGCTGTAAAATTGGATGAGAAAATTGGAAAACAAGACTAAAAATAGTTAGATTAGTGTATATTTACAGTTTCTCTTACAATTACATTTAGTGAAGCTACTGACAATACAGTTATCTCCAGCAATTTATAAGGTCTGTATGTATGTTTAGACCATTGGGTGCCCTTGTTCCTAATTTGAAGATCCAAAATGCTTCGCGCATGCAAAGCAATTTGTCTCTGTCTCCTACTCTATTAGGGACCCTCACCCATTCAATGATTTGCCACACTAAATTGTCAATACTACTATTATGACAAAATTTAAAATGTTTCGCCACTTGTGAGTCTGGGTCATCAGATTTGATATCATAAATGTGTTCCTTTATCCGCTCTCTAGCTTCCCTGGTGGTAAGGCCAACGTACTGCTTTAAGCATTCTTGGCATGTAACAAGGTACACTACATATGTGCTGCGACAATTTGTGCAAGCATCAATAGAAAAGACCCTCTGTGTATTTGTAGATTGAAAGGTTTTACCAGTCAGTGTATATAAACAAGCTTTGCATCTTGTAGCCCCACATTTATAGTGACCCTTACATTCCAACCAACTTGTGAATTTACGTGAACTTGTTTTGATTTCACTGGGGGCTAAGATATTGCCTAAAGTCTTATTTTTCCTAGGAATGCATTTACATCCTTTTTGTGCTATCTCATAAAGGTCCACATCCCCCTTTAAAATGGGTAAGCATTCTTGAATAATATTCGCAATGTGATCAAATTGTTTGCTGTAATCTGTAACAAAGATGGGCGTATTGTTAGTCTTTCTACTCTTAGGATCCCTATTGGTATGGAGCATAACATTCCTATCCATTCTAGATACTATATTGTATGGTCTGGTGATCTGTTTCTTAGAGAATCCTCTTTGTACAAATCTCCCACCAGGTCAGCCTTTGTTCCAGTGCTATAAGACAGCATAAGGAGGGGCTCTGGTGAGATTAGGGTTACCAGCTATTTGCCACACAAATACTGGACTACTAGAGGGTGACCAGGGCAGGGAGGAAGGTGGGGTCTTGTAATGGACCTTTCCCATAGATAAACCTTAGGCTCCACATAAACCCTGTTCATATATAGGTTTGAACTGTATCCTAATGACAGTCAGCAACAAACACAGCAGTGATTTTACCCTGTGGATTCTAGTAATATACACAAAGCTGAGATTTCAACCTCAATCCCCTAGTAATACAAAGAAAGCAGTGATTTTGCCCCCTGACTTCTAGTAAAGCACACAAAACAGTGATTCCCCCCTCTGGTCTCTAGTAATACACACATAGCAGTGATTTTAATGCATATAAGACTGACAGTAACATTCACATGTAATGAAAATGCCCCCTTGACTAACACACAGAGCAATTAATATTGACCCCCACCTCTATGAGTGCTTGCCAGCCCTTTTATTTCTCTGGTGGAATTTTATAAGGGGGCGTTTACTGCATTTTCGTATGGGAAGGAGATGCATACATTACAAAAGCGCACAATTAAATTCATAATTTAAAAATCATAGAAAAGTAATAAATAAACCATTTACATAACAATTCACAGGGAAAAATAATATTGTTAATGTGCATCAAAAAACGTAACAAAATTCTTCACCAAAAATAAAAAATGTAAAATCTTGCCACTTGCAGGGACTGCCCCCTTTTTTACAATAATTCCACAAGGGCAGCCCCTGCAAGGGTCAGCACGAAAATCCACGTCTGGTTTGGCGTGGTTTAAATAATCTGCCGCTTGGAAAGGATCGAGCTATAGGTTGAAATTCTGGACTGCCTAGGTCACACTTACACCAGACACCTGGCAGGTGAAAGAAACAATGAGTAGGGAGGTAATATAGATATATTACTGCAAAATAAACCAAACTAAACCCAATAATGATGTCAAATAATTTCATATTTCTGCGATACAGCTGATAAGACCTTACACCCATGTATTGTCTCTGTTGAGGCCTTAAAGGGATATAAATGTGGAAAAAGAAAATGCTTAAATATGTTAGAGCAATATATTATTGAGCTATTTCTTGTATATAACTGTGTGTTTAACCCCTGCAAATGGACTAAACACATATTTAAAGTCAGCTCCAGAGCAGCAATGCACTACTGGGAGCAAGCCGAACATATGACCAAACTTCCTTAGAGATTGCAGCATCTATAGACTAGGGCAGGGGTCGCCAACCTTTCGGACCTCAGGGACCACTAAATTAACAATTTTGAATCCCATGGACCACTAACATGATTTTTTTTTTAAAGGTACAAACCTCTATAATCTGTATGTATATATATATATATATATATGTATATATATATATATATATATATATATATATATATATATATATATATAAATTATTTTTTGGAATTAACTGAATGACAGAACTAAGAGCATACTCCAAATGACAGATGAAGGGTGTGTGCCATCTTTTGAGCTGGAAACAGAGAGGCAGAAAGTGGGAAAAATAGAAATAGAAAAGGACCACAAGTTTTCCAAGTTACCTCCCCAGTTAGGAATTATTCAAAACTACTTATTATGGACAGACATTGGAGTCATAAATTAAGTTTGTATCAGAAAGCTCTCATTATGGATGTGAGCTAACCACGACTGATGTTACTGGCAATTACTATAATACTGGTGGGATATGGCTGATCAACTGGATGGCAATTACTGGAATTCAGGTGGATTTGTACATGGGAAAATATTAAATGGCTTTGTGTGCGGAAAATTATTAGAATAAAAAATAATTAATATTTCATTTTTAAAAAAAGAAGATGGAGGGGAGGAAGACAAACAGTGATGTAAGTCCCTGTGAAGGAATTAGGAAAACAACTATAAAGAGACAGGTAAAGGGAAGAAAATAAATGAAATATAAGAGAGATTTTTTATATATATATATATATATATATATATATATATATACTTTAATTCCACTATTTCAAGCCAAGACTATACCAACCTCTGCTGGCTTTAGAATGGAAGCATATTTCTCTGAGCAGCACACCGGGCGTGAATAGTTAAAAATACAATCTAGCTACACAAGTTGCTCAGTACTACGCAACGTGCAATTTAACTCCTCCTCCGTCAGTTTTCACTGATGTCCAGCCAGGCACTGTAGGCAGTTGTGGCATGACGGGGGTGACACCATCAGAGGAAATAAATTCCTGCTTGATGGTGTCAAGGACCACCAACATCTTCTAGTGGACCACGGACCACTGGTTGGTGACCGCTGGACTAGGGTGTAGATACTACCCTTGTACAGTAAGCCTTGAGCCCCTGTGGTATTGGAGCTCTCATGATTTGGTATGTCTTAATAAGGTATTTGTAACCATGCTGGCATAGTACCATATATAATGTGTAGAAATAATTTCCTTATGTAGAATACTATAACACTGAATTGTCTTCTCATGATTAAAGACAAAATGAAATGATAAGAATTATTAAGTTTGCAATTCCTCTACTCTTTGTGATTACCAGAATAATGTAGATTGGAGTAAAATGGTAGTATTAAGTATAATGGTAATATATATATTGTGGTTGGGGGTTTTAGCAGGTAGGATTTTTTATTTCAGTGGAATTCTTGCAAACAGGAGTTTAACAGCAATGGTGGTTTTAGCAGATAGGTTAGTAACTGGAGCTAGAGGTTATTGTAGTTTGCAGATAAATATCATTGGGAATCTTAGATCTTAGGAGTTTATTGTGGTGGGGTTCTTAGCAGGTTGAGTTAATTGCAGTGGTGGGTATGGCATTTAGAAGCGGTTATGATAGTTTAGGACACGGGTTTTAAAACCTGACCTTAGGCTTCCCTAACATGCTAGATTTTCAGGATTATCTTGGGTGAGAGCAGGTCAATAACCATGTTTACTAATCAGCTGATTATTTCACCTGTGCTCCAGTTCAGATATCCTGGAAATTTGGTCTGTTAGGGAGGCCCGAGAACAGCTTTGAGAAACCCTGGTTTAAGAGTTAATAGCGGTTAGCAGGTTTAATGATGTTGGGATTTTGGTGGTTAAGGGGTTAATAGGTTATGTTATTAACAGTTAATTGCCATATGAAGCCTACACCATCAAATTTTTACTCCTTGTTCTGGTATTCTTTTTATTCTCTACAAAATGCTGTCCCTTAATATTTTACAGTATCTGGAGCTTCTATTGTGTCATCTTTGGACCATGGATGCAAAGGTGGTGCTAGAACATAAAATGTGAGGGTGAAAAGCATGGCCACAAAGAAAAACATCAAACACCTTAGAATCGTTACTGTAAGTTATTTTAATCTTATTAGCTTATTAGCCATTCTTTATCAATAGTACCTGATTTAAAGGGACAGTTTACACCAGAATATGTATTGTTTTAAAAGATAGATAATCCCTTTATTACCCATTTCCTAGTTTTACATAACCAACACAGTTATATTTATACACCTCTGTGATTATCTTGTATCTTGTATCTAAGCCTCTGCAAACTATCCCAAACAGTGCTGGCTCCTAGGAATGCCACATGCATGAGCACAGTGTTATCTATATGAAACACATGAACTAACACCCTCTAGTGGTGAAAAACTGTCAAAATGCCCTGAGATGAGAGGCGGCCTTCGAAGGCTTAGAAATTAGCATATGATCCTTCTAGGTTTAGCTTTCAATTAAGAATACCAAGAGAACAAAGCAAAATTGATGATAGATGTAAATTTGAAAATTGTTTAAAATTACATGCCCTATCCAAATAATAAAAGTTTTTTTTGGACTAGACTGTCCCTTTATGGATACAGTCTCAAGAGCTGCATACCACATTCTAGGTGAAGTTTGAGGATGAAGCAGCAATACTGGTGGACTCATTTTCATACTGTGTAACCCACAATGGATTCTTTGATATCCTCATGGAATGTTCAGCCAGGGAGAGAAGTAATCACATTTAAAAAAAAATCCAAAACAAGCAATTGATAAAGTCGCTGATTGCATTGCTTTAGATGGTATTGGTTTATATAGTTACAAGACAATGTTAATTTTACCTTCTTGTTAAACACAAAATCTTTATTACAGAAGGTAAAATGCTAAAACACTCTGTAGACCTGATTTAACCTTATAAAAATTTGTTTTCTAAAAGAGCACACCTTAGGCAATATAACAATTCAGAATAGGTCTTAATTCATAAAAATACCTGTCAATGATTTAGCTTTAAGATTAGGTGTTCTTTATTATTTTATGTTTATTCTTGATATACTATACTTCATATATTATTGAGAACGTTTAGGTCCAGATTACGAGTGTTGTGTTAGAAGTACAGCCCATAAAGAGGCAACATGCCATAGGTTTGTGGAAGCATGCAATTTTATTGATGGTATCCTTATATTTTATCATATACAAAAAGTACCTATAGTTGCAGTCAATACACCTGGAAGACCCATTATTTATGGTATAGGGTCCCTCACCAATCTGTTAAAATATATAGATTGGTATTTGAAACCAATAAGATATATATAGATATAGTTTGTACAAAAGATATAATGGGTTTAATTCAAAATTGTGAATTCCACATGATGAGAGAATCTCAGCCGTCAAATCACATTATTGCAGATGGAATATTCAAGATATCCATTTATCATTTTATTAAGGGGAATAGAATTCATTCTTACCCCCAAAAACATTACATTTCTAAATATAAACAGATTCAAGTAACAGCCATGGGGACCACTATGGTTCCATCATATGCAATCTTTATATAAGCAAATTTTAGTAACAGAATATCTGAAATAGCAATCCATATAATAATGTATTTAAATGTGTCCCTACATTATTGTTATAATTGTGTAGATAGCTACTGAAAAGGAGGCTGGGAATTGTGTTGAATTTCTTAATAACAATTATAATCTTAAATGTACAAGCAAAATTAAGCAAGTTCTATATTGATAGAAGCAGGTATTCTATTTGGGTAACACAAATCTCAGTTAATGCAAAAAACTCGCTTGTTACACTCGCTTGTTACACCATGAAATTCCAGGCCCATAACCAGATACTTCAGAGTCAGGATGGATGTAGCATGGTGTGAACTGGGTTTTGTATTATTCAAATAGAATACGTAGCAAATTTGGATGGGCCAGATAGGTACAGATAATTGGTAATGGGGTATTCAATGATTATTGTGGGAAATGTCCAAATTTATGTCAGATCTAATTTTTAATAAAACTCAAAGGAATATTGAATGTAAAGAAGTGAGTGCACCATTAAAATCTGTTTTGTCTTTTATTGGGTTTAGTTTTTAGGGATCACTGGAACCAAGGTTATTAATCTGTAAAACTCTGAATTATAGACATCCTTGTAAGTATTTTGTGCTTCAGCTTCCCTCTACAGTTTACTTTTATAATGTTGCTACACAAACTGCTGCCTCATAGGTCTCAAGACGTACTATCTACTGAGCATTCATCGTGCTGTCATGAAAAGAACCCTTGTTTCAACAAAGGATATCACCAGTTATATTTAATCATAGAAGTAAACTTGTTTTTTTGTTTTTGTTTTTTTAATTATACCCTCTGTCTAAAACATGAAAGCTTAAAGAGAGATGAAAACCACAATTATTATTTTAGGATTCAGATAAAAAAATCTAATTTACTTCTCCAGTATTATAAAAAATATTTAATTCTCGCTGTATTCTTTTTTGAATAACATACCTATATAGATAGTGTGCATGTGTCAATTACAAAATGCAATATTTGGATTACAATGTCCCTTTAAGTATTCTGTGGTTTGTCTGACCCTGATACTGCTACACTGTGATTGCTTAGATTAGTGCAAGATAGAGTTAATTTGTATCTGGCTTCTGTGTGGCCTCAGAAAATTAGACCCGGTAAACTTACTCAACAATCTATTAGGATTTATTTATTACTATTATACCTTTTTAAAGGGACATAAAACCCAAAATAAGTAATTTATGATTCAGATATAGCATATCATTTTAAATAATTTAAAAAAACTTTCCAATTTCCTTCTATCAATGTTGCTTCATTCTCTTGTTATCCTTTGTTGAAGGAGCAGCAATGCACTACAGGGAGCTTAGTGAACACATAAGGTGAGTCAATAACAAGATACATATATGTGCAGCCACCAATTAGCCACTAGCTCCCAGTAGTACATTGTTGTTCTTGAGCCTATGTAGGTATGCTTTTCAACAAAGCATACCAAGAGCATTAAGTAAATTGGATAGTAAAAGTAAAATGGAAGGTTGTTTAAAATGTCATGTTCTTTCTGAATCATGGAAGTTTAATTTTGACTTTACTGTCCCTTTATGAGAACTTATTGAAAGTGCTTATCACCTTTTATTAACATCTTCACTAATAATTCTTCAAATCTGTTACAGTCTGAACAAATATAGCCTGCAAAATAAAGAGGAAAGGCAAAATAAATACAGTAACACAGCTAAAATATACAGCATATTAAAGATTAATGCATTCAGCAGGAAATGATCATATTATACTGTGCATACACTAACTCCAGTAAAGTTATGTTTTGCGTTGAGAAATAAATTATTCATTATAGCAAATGGCCCCTTAATGCATAAAAACTTAATTTATGCTTACCTGATAAATTTCTTTCATGGTGGTGAGAGTCCACAATCCATTACTCATGGGAATTACTCTTCTCTACCACTAGGAGGAGGCAAAGATTCCCAAACCCCAAGAGCCCTACAAAACCGGATAATGAGGCTCATAAGAAAGAGCAGATAACTCAGAAACTCGAGATAGCCAAATGAAATAGCACTTTCCATGAAAGTAGTTTAATATCCGCCTTATGCATAGGTTCAAAGGGAGGAGCCTGCAAAACCCTTAACAGAGAGCCTAAAAAAATAACAGGTGGAACAAAATTAAAAGAGCAGAAATATGCCCCTTCCGAGAACTAGTAGATAGGCCCTTATCTAGACCATCCTGTAAGAACTGCCAAATCCTTGGAATTTTAAAAGAATGCTAGGGAAAAAAAACATGATCTATACATCAAGAAATAATGTAATTCTAGACCTTGTTATACATTCTCTTAGGTACAGGCTTACAAGCCTGAATCAAGGTTTCAATCAAAGAATCAAAGAAACCCCTATGTCTAAGGACTAAAGATTCAAATTCCATGCAATCAAGTTCAGATCCAGAGGGAAAAACGGACCCTGAGACAGAAGGTCTGACCACAGAAGAAGAGACTAAGGAGGGCAGCTGGACATCTGAACCAGATCTGCATACCAAATCCTGCAAGGCCACGCTGGGGCTTTATTGAATACTTCCCTAGGCTTTTCTTGGAAATCACTCTGGGAAGACATACCAGAAAAGGAAACAGATGAACAAGCTGAAATAACCAAGGAACTACTAGAGCATCCATTACTTCTGTCTGATGATCCCTGGACCTCCAAAAGTACCTGGAAAGATTGTTGTTTAAATGAGAAGCTACAATAAGGTTAGGGAAAAAGAAAAGGATTTGTGACATTTAAGTCAAGTGTAGAATTATACACTAAATAATCAAATAGTAGTGGGAGTAAAATACACTTTATTTAACAAATATGCTTGAACAAATGTTACTTTGGGGTTGCTGGTAAGGGTTAAAGACTAGGGTATATCAACCTCCAGACTAAACTATTCAAAGTAAGCCTTTAAACCAGCATTGTCCCATAAGTAATCATACAAGTAAAAAGGTGGGGTATATAAATGGGCCCACTTATATACCCCACCTTTTTACTTGTATGATTACTTATGGGACAATGCTGGTTTAAAGGCTTACTTTGAATAGTTTAGTCTGGAGGTTGATATACCCTAGTCTTTAACCCTTACCAGCAACCCCAAAGTAACGTTTGTTCAAGCATATTTGTGAAATAAAGTGTATTTTACTCCCACTACTATTTAAATGAGAAGCTGTCAGATCTATCACTAGGAGATCCCAGAGATCCACAATTTGATCACATCCTGGTGAAGAAAACACTTTCCTGGATGTAGAGATTGATGACTGAGAAAATCTGCCTCCCAGCTGTTCACCCTGAGAATTTTAACTAAAGAGACTAGACAGGGATTGGTCTCTGCCCATGAGAGAATTTGAGACACTTCCATCATTGCTTGGGGACTGTGAGTTCCTCCCAGATGATTGGCATAAGCTACTGCTGTGACATTGTCTATCTGGAAACGGAGATGAAACTCTCTTTTAAAGAAAATCCAAGCTTATAGAGTCCTGAAAATTGCACGGAGTTCTAGAACATTGATTGGTAACCTCGTTTCCGAGGATCCCAAACGCCCTGTCTCAGAGACCCCCAAACAGCTCCCCAACCTGAGAGACTTGCATCTGTATTGATCACAGTCCAGGTAGAATGAGCAAAAGAAGCCCCCTGAATAACAGACTCTAACGCCAAGTTAGAGACTGACTTGTACTGGGATCCAAAAATATCCTTGGAGACAGCTAAATATAATCTCTGCACCATTGACACAGCATATAAAGCTGAAGAGGCCCCATGTAAAAACAAGAAAACAGAATTGCATCTGAAACTGCAATCATGAGACCTAGGACTTCCATACAAAAAGCAGCCAAGGGAAAACAGATAGACTGATGGTTCAGACAAGCAGACACCAATTTTAACCTTATCTGCTCTGTTAGAGAAAGGCTCATGGAGACTGACTCCATTTGAAAACCCCAAAAAGTTACTTTTTGTTTGAGGAACCAAATAACATTTTGGAACATTGATCATTGAAGAAACAACAAGAGCCCGTTGGTGAGAGATTCTGCTAAAGAAAAAGACAGAGCTTAAACCAAGATGTCATTTAGGAATGGAAACACTGCAATACCTTGAGGCATGATCACAGGCAAAAGGGCACCCAGAACCTTTGTGGATATTCTTGGACCTGTAGCCAGACTTAATGGTAGAGTAACAAACTAAAAATGCCTGTCCAAAAATAATTTGAACATGGAGATAAACATCCTTTAAATCTATTGTGGACATAAACTGGCCTTGCTGAACAAAAATCAGAATAGTCCAAATAGTTTCCATTTTGAAAGATGGAACCCTTACAAACTTGTTCAGAGCTTTTAGATCCAGAACTGGTCTGAAAGTAGCTTCCTTCTTTGGAACAATGAAGAGATTCAAATAAAATCCCATCTCCTGTTCATGCAAAGGAACTGGAACAATCATTCCCTTAGCTTCCATGTCTGAGAAAGACTGAAAAAGAAACTTGAGCTTTTACAGGATTCCTTGAAACATTGGACAGAAAAAAACCTTCCTCTGGGAGGCCTTGTTCTGAATCCTATTTAATGTCCCTGAGAAACTATATTCAGAAGCCAGGGATCTTGAACAAACTGAAACCAAGCCTCCTGAAAGAGGCTTAATCTGCTTCCTACCAGAACTTTTGGATTGGGGGCCATACCTTCATTCAGTCTTGGTAGTAGGGATAGATTTCTTACCCTTCTTTGACTTGTTCTAGTTAGCAATAGGTCTCCAGACTGAACTAGAAAAGCCTTGCTCCTGAGCAGTGGAGTCAACCTTTTGTTACTTATTCTGAGGAAAGGAATGAAAACTATTAGCTTTAGATTTCCCTCTAGGCTTTTTGTCCTGAGGAAGAAAAGACCCTTTACCTCCATCAATAGTTGATATAATAGACACTAAATCAGAATCAAACTTCTTACCCGTAAAGGAAAGAGATAATAATCTGAATTTTGACACCAAATCAGCAGACCAGGATTTAAGCCATAAGGTTCTCCTGGAACTGTGAAAGACATGCTTTTGACATTAATCTTCATAATATCAAACACAGCATCACAAATGAAATTATTTGCACTCTTTAGTAAATCCAAAAGATTTTCACTAGCAGATTGATCAAAATACTGTTCTGAAAGACTAGACAACCAGTAAGTAGAAGCAGCCAAATCTGCATTTGAAATAGCTGGTCTGAACAAATACTGTGCTTGTAAAAAGGCCCATTTATGGAAAAAATTCTAATTTTCTATCTAAAGGGTCATTAAAAGAAGTGCTGTCTTCCAAAGGAATAGTAGTATGTTAAGCCAGAGTGGAAATGACCCCATCAACCTTGGAACTGTTTCCACAAATCAATATTAGCAGCAGGTGAAGAATATAACTTTTTAAACTTTGCAGAAAGACTACATTAGACCATTCCCTGGAAATCATGCCTAAGACAGCATCAGGAATAGGAAAAACCTTCTGGAGATTAACAACAGTCTTAAAAACTGAATTTAAATGATTACAAGGCTTATCATCAGAAACTTTAAAATCTTTGACCCCTAAAGTAATTAAGACCTCCTTTAAAAGAGAATGAATATGTCCAACTTTAAACAAAAAAGAGGAAATATCAGGTTTAAGATCAGTTAAAGATTCCTCATCACCAGAGGAAACTTCACCATCTGAAGACATAACAGTATCCCTGGTTTTAGGGCACATATAACTTGTATAAGGTCTCAACTGACCTTTTACGCTTGTTTGAAGGCAGGAGAGCAGCCAGCACCTCAGAAACTGCAGCCTTGGTAACAATATTCACAGAAGTAAAACAATTTCATTATTATCCTGTAATGAACAAACAGAAGGTGTGTTAATACACAAAGAAATTGCATTAGGTTGGTCTGATTGCATTAATAATTCTAAACATGAGTCACATAAATGAGCTGGAGAAGGCACCATAGCATTTTTATGATACGCACACCTAATAATGGTAAAAAGGTGTTTAAGGGACTCCGTTTCTTGGGTAGATTTAGGGACAAAATTAGACTGCTCCTTTATAGAATATGGCAAAGCAATGCAGTAAACACTATAACCCCCTTAAAGGGACAGTCAAGTCAAAATTAAACTTTAATGATTCAGATAGGGCATGCAATTGTAAACAACTTTCCATTTTACTTTCATCATCACATTTGCTTTGTTCTCTTGGTATTCTTTGTTGAAAGCTAAACCTAGGTAGTCACATATGCTCATTTCTAAGCCCTTGGAGGCCACCTCTTATATCAGGGGATTTTTATCTTTTTTTTTACAGCTAGAGGGAATTAGTTCATGTGTACCATATAGATAGCATTTTGCTCACGCCCGTGGAGTAACCTAGGAGTCAGCACTAATTGGCTAAAATGCAAGTCTATCAAAAGAACTGAAATAAGGGGGCATTCTGCAGGTACAAGGTAATCACAGAGGTAAAAAGTGCATTAATATAACCGTGTTGGTTATGCAAAACTGAGAAATGGGTAATAAAGGGATTATCTTTCTCTTTAAAAAAATAAAGAATCGGGAGTAGACTGTTCCTTTAAAAAGCTCTTGAGGAATGGAAATCACTTACCCCATCTAAGTAGCTTTTTAAATAAAATCAATGCGTGCTAAGCCGAACTGCAAAACAAAGCAAGATACATTAATATCACATCCGAAGGGCAGATAATGCTCATCAGAGAGAGTCAACACATGGGGAAAAAAAATATGCTTGCCTGATAAATGTATTTCTTTCTTAACACGGTGAGTCCATGGATCATCATTAATTACTGTTGGGAATACCACTCCTGGCCAGCAGAAGGAGGCAAAGAGCACCACAGCAAAGCTGTTAAATATCACTTCCCTACCCACAATCCCCAGTCATTCGAACAAGGGAAAGGAGAGGAAGGACAAAACATAAGGTGCAGAGGTGCTTGAGGTTTAAATGCAAAAAAACTGTCTTGAAAAAAACAGGGAGGGCCGCGGACTCACTGTGTCAAGAGATAAATAAATTTATCAGGTAAGCATGAATTTTGTTTTCTTTCTAATGACACGGTGAGTCCACGGATCATCATTAATTACTGTTGGGAATCAATACCCAAGCTAGAGGACACAGATGATATGGGAGGGACAAGACAGGAACCCTAAACAGAGGGTACCACTGCTAGAAGACCCTTTGACCCAAACGAACCTCAGCCGAGGTAAAAGTATCAAACTTATAAATCTTAGAAACAGAGAGCAAAGAAGGCCAAAACGCCCTCTTACGATCCATTCTACAGAGGCCTTTTACTTGGAGGCCCAAAGAGAAAAACACCACCCTAGCGGAATGTCTAAGAATAACACTTCTCAACCAGAGAATAAGAGAAAAGACAGAAGCTTTCTGGCCACTATGTCTATCCAGAAAAACAAAAAAACAATACAGAAGACTGATAAAGTCCTTCGTAGCCTGTAGATAAAATCTAAGGCCCCACACAACAATTAAGATGTGCAACAGACGCTCTTTAGGAGAAGAAGGATTAGGACCGGAGAAGGAACAAAAAGTTACTGTTAAAAAACTCTGTCCGAAACTTTCTAAGAAGAAACCAAACATGGTATGAAGAACTGCCTCATCTGCCTGAAATACGAGATAAGAAAAACCACACTGCAAGCTGAGAGTCCGGAACCCTGCGAGCAGAAGAAAATAAACTTTCCAAGATAAAACTTAATTTCTATGGAATGCATAGGCTCAAACGGAACCTGAAGAAAACTTTAAGAACAAGAGTAAAGCTCAAAGTGAGCAACAGACTTAAGCACAGTACTGCTTCTTTAAAAAGAACTCCCAGCACCCACAGTGGGATTCAAACTCTCAACCTCCAGGTAGTGAAGCTGCTGAGCTAACCACTAGACCAAACCAGCTGGCTTGCAGACAGGACCTGAGAAAAGAATTGTACTTCCGGCACGTCCACCAGATGCTAGAGCAGCAGAATGGAAAAAAACTAAACCTGACCCTTGCGGGTACAAACAGATATCCCCTTTTCAAGGCCTACCTAGAGAAAAAATAAGATCCCTGAGATCTTGCAATATCCTATGAAAATCTATCTAACGATAGGCTGACGAGATTGAATCGTGACCTCAAAAACCAATGCTCAGATAAAAATAAGTAAATAATCTCCAATCATTCAACTTCAGAGAAAGCGAAATGAAGATGGATGACCTCTGAAACAGAAGATCCTTCCTCAGCGGAAGTTTCACAGAGGTAGAGACGACATCCCTACTAGATCCGCCTATCAGACCCTGCAAGACCACGCAGGAGCTAGGAGAAAACAATGTTCTCCCCCACTCTAACCAAACGGTGATTCACGGAAGAAGAACAAACAGAGAGAAGGAAATGCCAACCAGAAGTTCCAAGGAACTGTCAGAGCATTTATGAGAAAGGCTTCAGGATCTCTTGACCTTGAACTGAACTTGGGAACTTGACTTCTGACAAGATCCTAACATAACCCATTCTGGTAACCTCTACGTAAAAGATAAACTAGAGAACACTTCCAGATGTAATTCCCCAGGATGGGAAGTCAGTCTGTACAGAATTGGCTTCCCAGAAGTCCACCCCAGAAAAGTGGATAGCAAATAGACAGAAACTCTAAGCACCCGCCCACAGAAAAATCAGAACACCTCCATCAAGAACAAGGAACTCAGATTTTCTCCCTGAAAGTTGATGTAAGCTACAGAGGCTATGGCTTCTGACTGAAACTCAATAAACTGGGTCAAGAACAACTGAAGCCAAAACATCAGAGCATTGTAACTCACTCTCAACTATAAATAACAAAGGTGAGAACATATTTCTCCCATGGCAAAGACCCAGCACCTTCAACAAGTCCCAGACACCTCCCCAGTACAGCAGGTTGGCGGCCGCAGTCCCAAATGCTCAGGAAGGACTCCAAAGCATCAATCCTGAGACCGAAGATCCAGAAAAACTGGAAGAGACCCTAGTTGACTGCACTATTTAAGTATGCACAACTGCAAAGCTCTCATACGATATTGAACAAGGGAAGATGTCCATGTAGCCACCATCAGACAAATCAACTCCAAACCCTGAGCCACTGAATGCAAAACAGTAGACTGAAAAAAGAGGCAAGAGAAAGGAATTTGGCTTTTCTGACCTCCGTCAGACAGAATCTCAAAGATAGGGAATCGATTATAGTCCCTAAACACACTACCTTTGAAGCTGAGACAGAAAGATGGTGCCTGAACTAATAGAATGTCCAGGAAGGATGTCCCTGCAATCCTGGTAACCGAATGCAGCCCAAAAAGAGAAAATACTGGAAATACAAACAGAATAATTTTGTCCAGAAGGGCAAAACTCAGAAAGCTGAAGTAATTGAAAAAGAACCTGATAGTATACATCCTTAAAGTCTAGGGTCGCTATAAACTGATCCTCTTGCACCAAGAAGAATGGATCGAATAGTCTCCCTCCTGAAAGACGGCACTCTGAACTTGGTCAGACATTTACTGACTAAATTAGGAGGAAAAATTTCTTCTTTTTTCTCAAATAGTATGAAAAAGAAACTAACCCTTGTTCCTAAACTGGAACAGGAGCATCACTCCCAGGGAGGAGGATCCTTTCCACTGTCCGCCTGCAAGGTAAGCAAGATAGCCACCTAGCAACACATTTCCAGAACGCCCTTCCTCTTATCTGGACTACAGATAATCCTGGGACATGGAAAATAGACTGCCCCCCCTCAGGGCAAACCCAACATCCTGATAAGAGCAAGCTGCAGGTTTATTTAATTACTTCCCCCTTATCCAAGACTGACTAGGTATCCAAGAGGACTTAACTGCTCCTGCTTGGAAGAAAAAAGGGAAAGCCGAAGAAATGAAGGAAGCAACAGAAAAAAAAGTGGCCTAACAGCCTATATGTCCTGAAACTCCTCACGGAGTCTTCCAAATGGAATCAGACAACGCTTCACACCCAAAAGATGCTGCACTTGCCAAACAAGGCTTCCAACCGTACTAGAGCCTCTATCCTTTATATGGATTGAGGATCTCTTAACCAAAATAGCAATGGTCCCTACTACTTTAAACACCATGAGCCATGACATTTAAAGGAGACAGCTTATTACTGACAGGAGATGGGGAAAGAGTATCCTTGTCTTCCCCATACCTGAGAAAATTCTCCTATCACAGTAGAGAACAGGAAAACATTTCAGAGATGAATCCTAATATACATTAAAGTTACTAGATTCTGAGGATCTACCATGACAGAGGAGCCAAGGTTTATCCAGTAGCCAACCCCTCCTAAAAATACACAAAGGAGTTGAGGCTTGATCTGAAGAAAACTACTTCAGCACCAGATGAAGGAATTATACTGTCCGAACAGAGCTCCAATCCTTACATGCAACCAACTATCCTCAGGTCCGGTGCTAGGATTTTTGGCCACACAGGCGAGGATACATTTTGCCGCCCCCCCCCCCCCCATTACATACCATCCCATTGCTAGTTAAAGGGAAATTAAACCCAAATGTTTTCTATCATGATTCAGATAGAGCATGACATTTTAAGCAACCTTTTAATTAACTCCTATTATCAAATTTTCTTTTTTCTCTTGGAATCTGTAAGCTTAGAAGCTATCCCATTTTTGGTTTAGCACCTGGGTAGCGCTTGTTGATTGGTGGCTAAATTCAAATCAAACAGTGGTAGTGCAGAATAGCAAATCAGACAGTGGTTGTGCTGCATAACAAATCAGAGAGTGGTTGTGCTGCATAGCAAATCAGACAGTGGTTATGCTGCATAACAAGTCAGACAGTGGTTGTGCTGCATAACAAATTAGACAGTGGTTGTGCTGCATAAGAAGACAGACAGTGGTTGTGCTGCATAACAAATCAGACAGTGGTTGTGCTGCATAACAAATCAGACAGTGGTTGTGCTGCATAACAAAACAGACAGTGGTTGTGCTGCTTAGCAAACCAGACAACGGTTGTGCTGCATAGCAAACCCGACAACGGTTGTGCTGCATAGCAAACCAGACGGTGGTTGTGCTGCATAGCAAATCAGACAACAGTTGTGCTGCATAACAAATCAGACAGTGGTTATGCTGCATAACAAATCAGACAGTGGTTGTGCTGCATAAGAAGACAGACAGTGGTTGTGCTGCATAACAAATCAGACAGTGGTTGTACTGCATAACAAATCAGACAGTGGTTGTGCTGCATAGCAAATCAGACAGTGGTTGTGCTGCATAACAAAACAGACAGTGGTTGTGCTGCTTAGCAAACCAGACAACAGTTGTGCTGCATAGCAAACCCGACAACGGTTGTGCTGCATAGCAAACCCGACAACGGTTGTGCTGCATAGCAAACCCGACAACGGTTGTGCTGCATAGCAAACCAGACGGTGGTTGTGCTGCATAACAAATCAGACAACGGTTGTGCTGCATAACAAATCAGACAGTGGCTGTGCTGCATAGCAAATCAGACAGTGGTTGTGCTGCATAACAAATCAGACAATGGTTGTGCTGCATAGCAAACCAGACAACGGTTGTGCTGCATAGCAAGTCAGACAGTGGTTGTGCTGCATAACAAATCAGACAGTGGTTGTGCTGCTTAACAAATAAGACAGTGATAGTGCATTACAGCTTAATCTAATTGATTATTACTGCCAGTGACAGTGAATGAGGGGGCAAAGTGTGAGTGACACAGCACAGCAGTCTGACTGAAATAGATCATAGATAGAGCCACCGTCCCAGGAGGACTTAACTTGCTCAATATTGATAATGTTATGTTCTCCCTCAGTGCATGGCCATGTGGTTGTGCAGTTCATAATGGGGCTGCCGCTGTAGCTGGGAGAAATTCTCCGGGACCGGGTGGGCAAGGGAGCACAGCTGGAAATCACACACCACCAGTGGGAGAGTAAGGGAGGAGGGCAGGCCAGCATTACCTGTCTGTGCTGTAAGCCAGGCTGGAACCAAGCATCGCTGATCGCTGCACAGCAGGGCACACAGACTCACAGTCACACTTCAGCTCTACCTCCAGGCTCCAGCATTGGACTCCGCAGACTTTGCACAGATGTCACGTTACCCAAACTTTGCTACAAGTGTGTGTGTGCAGCAGGCTAAGTTTGTTATCACAGGCAGGAAACCAACACTTTGTTCGCTGCGTTGTAGCCTGTAAAACGTAGCCATGTCATATGCGTTCTTCACCTACTGCACCCACATGTAAAATAGCAAGCAATCATAGATAGATAAGTTAAATCGCATTGCTAACTCCAAGATTGCTTCAATGGCATTGCTGACTGCCTGACTCCAACGCTCCAAGATTGCGCCCCCCTCCTTGTGCTCTATAAGGTGGCTGCCTAAACTGCCTTATGCAAAGTGCCGAGGCTGACTATCCTCCTCACCTAAGAGGGGAAATAAGTGTATCCCCAGGCGGAGCAGAAACCTTACCATCTGATTCAATCATTTTCCTCTTGTGATATCCCTTTAAGATAGGAAAAGCAGATAACGCCACAGATACCCGAAGATACATAGGCAGACAAGTCTGCAAGCAAATAACTCCTCCAGGAGATTGAGAGGAATCGCAGGGCACTGCATGTGACACCATAGAAACTTGGGATGCAAAGGAGAATCTGTACTGAACAGCATAACCCAAGAAGACATTAGGCTCAGAGGTTAACATATAAATATAATAAATATAAAATATATTAAATATTTGCCACAGAAACAACAGTGAAACCCCAGTCCTGATATTATATAATAACTGTCAGGAAAAGTATGAATGACAGCTGAATGTTGTAAATCAAGACATCCTAAATACATAGGAACATAATTTGGTTGAAATAAAAAAACATAATTTATGCTTACCTGATAAATTTATTTCTCTTGTGATGTATCGAGTCCACGGATTCATCCTTACTTGTGGGATATTCTCCTTCCCTACAGGAAGTGGCAAACAGAGCACCCACAGCAGAGCTGTCTATATAGCTCCTCCCTTAGCTCCACCCCCAGTCATTCGACCGAAGGCTAGGAAGAAAAAGGAGAAACTATAGGGTGCAGTGGTGACTGAAAGTTTTAAAATAAAAATATATATGCCTGTCTTAAAAAACAGGGCGGGCCATGGAATCGATACATCACAAGAGAAATAAATTTATCAGGTAAGCATAAATTATGTTTTCTCTTGTAAGATGTGTTGAGTACACGGATTCATCCTTACTTGTGGGATACCAATACCAAAGCTTTAGGACACGATGAAGATAGGGACAAGACAGGGACCTTAAACGGAAGGCACCACTGCTTGTAGAACCTTTCTCCCAAAAATAGCCTCCGAAGAAGCAAAAGTATTGAATTTGGAAAATTTGGAAAAAGTATGAAGCGAAGACCAAGTCGCCGTCTTACAAATCTGTTCAACAGAAGCCTCATTTTTAAAAGCCCATGTGGAAGCCACAGCTCTAGTAGAATGAGCAGTAATTCTTTCAGGAGGCTGCTCATAGGCCAAACGGATAATGCTTTTCAGCCAAAAGGAAAGAGAGGTAGCCGTAGCCCTTTGACCTCTCCGTTTACCAGAATAAACAACAAACAATGAAGATGTTTGACGGAAATCTTTAGTTGCTTGTAAGTAGAACTTAAAGCACAAACCACATCAAGATTGTGTAACAGACGTTCCTTCTTTGATGAAGGATTAGGACACAGAGAATGAACAACAATCTCTTGATTGATATTCTTATTAGAAACAACCTTAGGAAGAAACCCAGGTTTGGTACGCAAAACCACCTTATCTGCATGGAAAACGAGGTAAGGGGAATCACATTGTAAAGCAGATAGCTCAGAAACTCTTTGAGCCGAAGAGATAGCTACTAAAAACAAAACTTTCCAAGATAGAAGCTTAATATCTATGGAATGCATAGGTTCAAATAGAACCCCTTGAAGAACTTTAAGGACTAAGTTTAGGCTCCAAGGCGGAGCAACAGGCTTAAATACAGGCTTAATTCTGACCAAAACCTGACTAAATGCTTGAACGTCTGGGACATCTGCCAGACGTTTGTGTAGTAGAATAGACAAAGCAGATATTTGCCCTTTTAGGGAACTAGCTGATAATCCCTTCTCCAAACCTTCTTGGAGAAAAGACAATATTCTAGGATTCCTAATCTTACTCCACGAGTAACCTTTGGATTCACACCAATAAAGATATTTGCGCCAAATCTTATGATAGATCTTCTTGGTGACAGGCTTTCTAGCCTGAATCAGGGTATCAATGACTGACTCAGAGAAACCACGCTTTGATAGAATCAGGCGTTCAATCTCCAAGCAGTCAGACACAGAGAAATTAGATTTGGATGCGTGAACGGACCTTGGATTAGAAGGTCCCGCCTCATTGGCAGAGTCCACGGTGGAACCGAGGACATGTCCACTAGGTCTGCATACCAAGTCCTGCGTGGCCACGCAGGTGCTATCAGAATCACAGAAACTCTCTCCTGCTTGATTCTGGCAACCAGACGTGGGAGGAGAGGAAACGGTGGAAATACCTAGGCCAGATTGAAGGACCAAGGCACTGCTAGAGCATCTATCAGTACCGCCTTGGGATCCCGGGACCTGGACCCTTAACGAGGAAGTTTGGCATTCTGACGGGACGCCATCAGATCCAATTCTGGTGTGCCCCATAGCTGAATCAGCTGGGCAAATACCTCCGGATGGAGTTCCCACTCCCCCGGATGAAAAGTCTGACGATTTAGGAAATCCGCCTCCCAGTTCTCTACTCCTGGGATGTGGATTGCTGAGAGATGGCAAGAGTGATCCTCTGCCCATCGGATTATTTTGGTTACCTCCATCATCGCTAGAGAACTCCTTGTTCCTCCTTGATGATTGATATAAGCTACAGTTGTGATGTTGTCCGACTGAAACCTGATGAATTTGGCCGCAGCAAGCTGAGGCCATGCCTGAAGCGCATTGAATATCGCTCTCAGTTCTAGAATGTTTATCGGAAGAAAAGATTCCTCCCGAGACCATAAGCCCTGTGCTTTTAGGGAGTTCCAGACTGCACCCCAGCCTAGCAGGCTGGCATCTATCGTTATAATGAGTCACTCAGAAGTACATTCCCTGAGACAGGTGGTCCTGAGACAACCACCAGAGAAGAGAATCTCTGGTCTCCTGGTCTAGATGCAGTTGAGGAGATAAATCTGCATAATCCACATTCCACTGTTTGAGCATGCATAGTTGCAGTGGTCTGAGGTGTAGGCAGCCAAAAGGAACTATATCCATTGCCGCTACCATGAGTCCGATTACCTCCATACACTGAGCCACTGATGGCTGAGGAATGGAATGAAGAGATCACAATAGGTTAGAAAAGTTGAGGGATTTGGCATTGAAGCCAAGTGCTGAATTAGGCACTGATAATAATGTGAGGAAAATTAGTTAAAATATACACTTTATTTAACAAATATGCAAAGACAAACAATTATATCTATAATTGGATCAGATAGGTATAGGTGGGAAATCACCATCCACTTATCTATAATTATACGTAACTAATCCAACAGATTAATAAAAACATTTAAAAAGGACTATGTATCCTAAGGTAGCGATGTAAATGAACGTGAATAAGAGCAAAATGAGCTATAGTGAATACAGGGATAGATTCAATCACACAAATCTCACAGACTATGCGCTCAAAGGCGTCCTCCTGCCTGCGTACTGCTGGGATTGAACCCAGTCAGCCGATTGCTAAATAAATTCCCTATCACTAAAAGTCACACACATAACAGGGGTTCACTCTGTTAAACTGCATATTAGCAGAATTATATTGTTACAGAATATGCTCAAATAAGCTCTGAAAGGCTTGTATAATTAACGTATAGATACAATGTGTCAACAGTTATCACTGTCTGACACCCACATTAGTAAGCATTTAGTTTGTATCTATAGTGTTTCTTATTCAATAGTTACCAACAGATACCAATATTTAAATAGCCTGATATAGACTTAGTCAAGTGTTCTTAAATATGCAATGAATCTACAATATACATGCTGTATTTGCTACGATTAGGTTCAAACCGATAAATCATTAAGCGTAATTAGGGCTATATGGTAATCTGAGGAGCTAAAGTTTAACAAGCCGTTAGTTTAGTTCATAACATGCGCGTCTCTAGGACACGCCCACCGACGCGTTTTGTCACTATAGCGTGACTTCGTCAGGGCATAGGGGATGGAATGAAGAGCTTGGCAAGTGGTTAAGAGTTTTGATTTTCTGACCTCCGTCAGAAATATTTTCATTTCTACTGAATCTATCAGAGTCCCTAGAAAGGAAACTCTTGTAAGAGGGAAGAGAGAACTCTTTTTTATGTTCACCTTCCACCCGTGAGATCTCAGAAAAGCCAACACGATATCCATGTGAGACTTGGCTAGATGGAAAGTCGACGCCTGAATTAAGATGTCGTCCAGATAAGGCGCCACTGCTATGCCCCGTGGTCGTAGAACCGCCAGAAGGGACCCTAGCACCTTTGTGAAAATTCTGGGAGCCGTGGTTAACCCGAAGGGAAGGGCCACAAACTGGTAATGCCTGTTTAGAAAGGCGAATCTGAGAAATTGATGATGATTTCTGTGAATATGGATGTGTAGATACGCATCCTTTAAGTCCATGGTAGTCATATATTGACCCTCCTGGATCAGAGGTAGAATAGCCTGAATAGTCTCCATCTTGAATGATGGAACTTTGAGGAACTTGTTTAGAATTTTGAGATCCAAGATTGGTCTGAAAGTTCCCTCTTTTTTGGGAACCACAAACAGGTTTGAGTAAAACCCTAGCCCCTGTTCCTCTTTTGGGACTGGGCGGATCACCCCCATGGTATGTAGGTCTTCTACACAGCGTAAGAACGCCTCTCTCTTAGTCTGGTTTACAGACAATTGAGAAATGTGAAATCTCCCCCTTGGAAGGGAGTCTTTGAATTCCAGAAGATATCCATGGGACACAATTTCTAAAGCCCAGGGATCGTGAACATCTCTTGCCCAAGCCTGAGCGAAGAGAGAGAGTCTGCCCCCTACTAGATCTGGTCCCGGATCGGGGGCTACCCCTTCATGCTGTCTTAGAGGCAGCTGCAGGCTTCTTGGCCTGTTTACCCTTGTTCCAAGCCTGGTTAGGTCTCCAGACTGACTTGGATTGGGCAAAATTCCCCTCTTGCTTTGCAGCAGAGGAAGCTGAAGGGACCACTCTTAAAGTTCCGAAAGGAACGAAAATTATTTTGTTTGGTCCTCATCTTATTTGATCTATCCTGAGGGAGGGCATGACCTTTCCCTCCAGTGATGTCTGAAATAATCTCTTTCAGTTCAGGCCTGAATAAGGTATTTCCTTTGAAAGGGATGTTCAAAAGTTTAGATTTAGATTTAGATGACACATCAGCAGACCAGGACTTAAGCCATAACGCCCTGCGTGCTAAAATGGCAAAACCTGAATTCTTTGCCGTTAATTTAGCCAGTTGAAATGCGGCATCTGTAATAAAAGAATTAGCCAATTTAAGGGCCTTAATTCTGTACATAATCTCCTCTAATGGAGTCTCCATCTGAAGAGCCTCTTCTAGAGCCTCAAACCAGAAAGCAGCTGCAGTAGTTACAGGAACAATGCACGCAATAGGTTGGAGAGAAAAACCCTAATGAACAAAAATTTTCTTCAGGAGACCCTCTAATTTTTTATCCATAGGATCTTTGAAAGGACAACTGTCTTCAATAGGTATAGTTGTATGCTTAGACAGAGTAGAAATAGCTCCCTCCACCTTAGGAACTGTCTGCCATGAGTCCCGCATAGTGTCAGATATGGGAAACATTTTCTTAAAAACTGGAGGGGGAGTGAACGGAATACCTGGTCTATCCCACTCCTTAGTAATAATATTCACAATCCTCTTAGGGACTGGAAAAACATCAGTGTAAAAAGGAACCTCTAAGTATTTATTCATTTTACACAATTTCTCTGGAACCACTATAGGGTCACAATCATCTAGAGTCGCTAATACCTCCCTGAGCAATAAGCGGAGGTGTTCAAGCTTAAATTTAAAGGCCGTCATATCAGAATCTGTCTGAGGAAGCATCTTTCCTGAATCAGAAATTTCTCCCTCAGATAACAAATCCCTCACCCCTACTTTAGAGCATTGTGAGGGCATATCAGATACGGCTACTAAAGCATCAGACGACTCAGCAATTTTCCTAAACCCAGAGCTGTCCCGCTTTCCTTGTAAACCAGGCAGTTTAGATAAAACCTCTGTGAGGGTTGTATTCATAACTGTCGCCATGTCTTGTAAAGTAAAAGAATTTGATGCACTAGAGGTACTTGGCGTCACTTGTGCGGGCGTTACTGGTTGTGACACTTGGGGAGAGCTAGATGGCGAACCCTCATTTACTTCTGACTGAGAAGAATTATTCTATTTTTAAGTGCTAATATATGTTCTTTATAGTTTATAGACATATCAGTACAATTGGGACACATTCTAAGAGGGGGTTCCACAATGGCTTCCAAACATATTAAACAAGGATTTTCCTTGGTGTCAGACATGTTAAACAGGCTAGTAATGTAACAAGCAAGCTTGGAAAACACTGTAATCAAAGTAAATAACAATTAAAACGGTACTGTGCCTTTAAGAGAAAAAAAGCTGCACAAATTCTGCAAAACAGTGTAAAAAAGCAGTAAACTTAACAAATTTTTTACAGTAGCATCATAAAGCCATAGTAACTTTGCACAGCTATGCAAATAAACAATTAACGCCTTAATGGCAAAACCGGATTGAAAAAACATCAAAACCGGTAAAAAGGACTTTCAGCACCTTGCCACAGCTCTGCTGTGGCTCCTACCTGCCCTTCAGAACGATTTGTGGGGAAAAAAAAACATAATTTATGTAAGAACTTACCTGATAAATTCATTTCTTTCATATTAGCAAGAGTCCATGAGCTAGTGACGTATGGGATATACATTCCTACCAGGAGGGGCAAAGTTTCCCAAACCTCAAAATGCCTATAAATACACCCCTCACCACACCCACAATTCAGTTTAACGAATAGCCAAGAAGTGGGGTGATAAAAAAGTGCGAAAGCATATAAAATAAGGAATTGGAATAATTGTGCTTTATACAAAATCATAACCACCACAAAAAAAGGGCGGGCCTCATGGACTCTTGCTAATATGAAAGAAATGAATTTATCAGGTAAGTTCTTACATAAATTATGTTTTCTTTCATGTAATTAGCAAGAGTCCATGAGCTAGTGACGTATGGGATAATGACTACCCAAGATGTGGATCTTTCCACACAAGAGTCACTAGAGAGGGAGGGATAAAATAAAGACAGCCAATTCCTGCTGAAAATAATCCACACCCAAAATAAAGTTTAACGAAAAACATAAGCAGAAGATTCAAACTGAAACCGCTGCCTGAAGTACTTTTCTACCAAAAACTGCTTCAGAAGAAGAAAATACATCAAAATGGTAGAATTTAGTAAAAGTATGCAAAGAGGACCAAGTTGCTGCTTTGCAGATCTGGTCAACCGAAGCTTCATTCCTAAACGCCCAGGAAGTAGAAACTGACCTAGTAGAATGAGCTGTAATTCTCTGAGGCGGAGTTTTACCCGACTCAACATAGGCAAGATGAATTAAAGATTTCAACCAAGATGCCAAAGAAATGGCAGAAGCTTTCTGTCCTTTTCTAGAACCGGAAAGATTTCGTAGCTTCAACATAATATTTCAAAGCTCTAACAACATCCAAAGAATGCAACGATTTCTCCTTAGAATTCTTAGGATTAGGACATAATGAAGGAACCACAATTTCTCTACTAATGTTGTTGGAATTCACAACTTTAGGTAAAAATTCAAAAGAAGTTCGCAACACCGCCTTATCCTGATGAAAAATCAGAAAAGGAGACTCACAAGAAAGAGCAGATAATTCAGAAACTCTTCTGGCAGAAGAGATGGCCAAAAGGAACAAAACTTTCCAAGAAAGTAATTTAATGTCCAATGAATGCATAGGTTCAAACGGAGGAGCTTGAAGAGCTCCCAGAACCAAATTCAAACTCCAAGGAGGAGAAATTGACTTAATGACAGGTTTTATACGAACCAAAGCTTGTACAAAACAATGAATATCAGGAAGAATAGCAATCTTTCTGTGAAAAAGAACAGAAAGAGCAGAGATTTGTCCTTTCAAAGAACTTGCGGACAAACCCTTATCTAAACCATCCTGAAGGAACTGTAAAATTCTCGGTATTCTAAAAGAATGCCAGGAAAAATGATGAGAAAGACACCAAGAAATATAAGTCTTCCAGACTCTATAATATATCTCTCGAGATACAGATTTACGAGCCTGTAACATAGTATTAATCACAGAGTCAGAGAAACCTCTTTGACCAAGAATCAAGCGTTCAATCTCCATACCTTTAAATTTAAGGATTTCAGATTCTGATGGAAAAAAGGACCTTGTGACAGAAGGTCTGGTTTTAACGGAAGAGTCCACGGTTGGCAAGAGGCCATCCGGACAAGATCCGCATACCAAAACCTGTGAGGCCATGCCGGAGCTACCAGCAGAACAAACGAGCATTCCTTCAGAATCTTGGAGATTACTCTTGGAAGAAGAACTAGAGGCGGAAAGATATAGGCAGGATGATACTTCCAAGGAAGTGATAATGCATCCACTGCCTCTGCCTGAGGATCCCGGGATCTGGACAGATACCTGGGAAGTTTCTTGTTTAGATGGGACGCCATCAGATCTATTTCTGGAAGTTCCCACATTTGAACAATCTGAAGAAATACCTCTGGGTGAAGAGACCATTCGCCCGGATGCAACGTTTGGCGACTGAGATAATCCGCTTCCCAATTGTCTACACCTGGGATATGAACCGCAGAGATTAGACAGGAGCTGGATTCCGCCCAAACCAAAATTTGAGATACTTCTTTCATAGCCAGAGGACTGTGAGTCCCTCCTTGATGATTGATGTATGCCACAGTTGTGACATTGTCTGTCTGAAAACAAATGAACGATTCTCTCTTCAAAAGAGGCCAAAACTGAAGAGCTCTGAAAATTGCACGGAGTTCCAAAATATTGATCGGTAATCTCACCTCCTGAGATTCCCAAACTCCTTGTGCCGTCAGAGATCCCCACACAGCTCCCCAACCTGTGAGACTTGCATCTGTTGAAATTACAGTCCAGGTCGGAAGCACAAAAGAAGCCCCCTGAATTAAACGATGGTGATCTGTCCACCATGTTAGAGAGTGTCGTACAATCGGTTTTAAAGATATTAATTGAGATATCTTCGTGTAATCCTTGCACCATTGCTTCAGCATACAGAGCTGAAGAGGTCGCATGTGAAAACGAGCAAAGGGGATCGCGTCCGATGCAGCAGTCATAAGACCTAGAATTTCCATGCATAAGGCTACCGAAGGGAATGATTGTGACTGAAGGTTTCGACAAGCTGCAATCAACTTTAGACGTCTCTTGTCTGTTAAAGACAGAGTCATGGACACTGAATCCATCTGGAAACCCAGAAAGGTTACCCTTGTCTGAGGAATCAAAGAACTTTTTGGTAAATTGATCCTCCAACCATGATCTTGAAGAAACAACACAAGTCGATTCGTATGAGATTCTGCTAAATGTAAAGACTGAGCAAGTACCAAGATATCGTCCAAATAAGGAAATACCACAATACCCTGTTCTCTGATTACAGACAGCAGGGCACCGAGAACCTTTGTAAAAATTCTTGGAGCTGTAGCTAGGCCAAACGGCAGAGCCACAAACTGGTAATGCTTGTCCAGAAACGAGAATCTCAGGAACTGATAATGATCTGGATGAATCGGAATATGCAGATATGCATCCTGTAAATCTATTGTGGACATATAATTCCCTTGCTGAACAAAAGGTAAGATAGTCCTTACAGTTACCATCTTGAACGTTGGTATCCTTACATAACGATTCAATATTTTTAGATCCAGAACTGGTCTGAAAGAATTCTCCTTCTTTGGTACAATGAAGAGATTTGAATAAAACCCCATCCCCTGTTCCGGAACTGGAACTGGCATAATTACTCCAGTCAACTCTAGATCTGAAACACATTTCAGAAATGCTTGAGCTTTTACTGGATTTACTGGGACACGGGAAAGAAAAAATCTCTTTGCAGGAGGTCTCAACTTGAAACCAATTCTGTACCCTTCTGAAACAATGCTCTGAATCCAAAGATTGTGAACAGAATTGATCCAAATTTCCTTGAAAAAACGTAACCTGCCCCCTACCAGCTGAGCTGGAATGAGGGCCGCACCTTCATGTGGACTTAGAAGCAGGCTTTGCCTTTCTAGCTGGCTTGGATTTATTCCAGACTGGAGATGGTCTCCAAACTGAAACTGCTCCTGAGGATGAAGGATCAGGCTTTTGTTCTTTGTTGAAACGAAAGGAACGAAAACGATTATTAGCCCTGTTTTTACCTTTAGATTTTTTATCCTGTGGTAAAAAAGTTCCTTTCCCACCAGTAACAGTTGAAATAATGGAATCCAACTGAGAACCAAACAATTTGTTACCCTGGAAAGAAATGGAAAGTAAAGTTGATTTAGAAGCCATATCAGCATTCCAAGTTTTAAGCCATAAAGCTCTTCTAGCTAAAATAGCTAGAGACATAAACCTGACATCAACTCTGATAATATCAAAAATGGCATCACAGATAAAATTATTAGCATGCTGTAGAAGAATAATAATATCATGAGAATCACGATGTGTTACTTGTTGCGCTAAAGTTTCCAACCAAAAAGTTGAAGCTGCAGCAACATCAGCCAAAGATATAGCAGGTCTAAGAAGATTACCTGAACACAGATAAGCTTTTCTTAGAAAGGATTCAATTTTCCTATCTAGAGGATCCTTAAACGAAGTACCATCTGACGTAGGAATAGTAGTACGTTTAGCAAGGGTAGAAATAGCCCCATCAACTTTAGGGATCTTGTCCCAAAATTCTAATCTGTCAGACGGCACAGGATATAATTGCTTAAAACGTTTAGAAGGAGTAAATGAATTACCCAAATTATCCCATTCTTTGGAAATTACTGCAGAAATAGCATTAGGAACAGGAAAAACTTCTGGAATAACCACAGAAGCTTTAAATACCTTATCTAAACGTTTAGAATTAGTATCAAGAGGACCAGAATCCTCTATTTCTAAAGCAATTAGTACTTCTTTAAGTAAAGAACGAATAAATTCCATTTTAAATAAATATGAAGATTTATCAGCATCAACCTCTGAGACAGAATCCTCTGAACCAGAGGAATCATCACAATCAGAATGATGATGTTCATTTAAAAATTCATCTGTAGGGAGAGAAGTTTTAAAAGATTTTTTACGTTTACTAGAAGGAGAAATAACAGACATAGCCTTCTTTATGGATTCAGAAACAAAATCTCTTATATTATCAGGAACATTCTGCACCTTAGATGTTGAAGGAACTGCAACAGGCAATGGTACTTTACTAAAGGAAATATTATCTGCTTTAACAAGTTTGTCATGACAATCAAAACAAACAACAGCTGGAGGAATAGCTACCAAAAGTTTACAGCAGATACACTTAGCTTTGGTAGATTCAGCACTTGACAGCGATTTTCCTGTAGTATCTTCTGACTCAGATGCAACGTGAGACATCTTGCAATATGTAAGAGAAAAAACAACATATATATAAAGCAAAATTGATCGAATTCCTTAAATGACAGTTTCAGGAATGGGAAAAAATGCCAAAGAACAAGCTTCTAGCAACCAGAAGCAATAAAAAATGAGACTTAAATAATGTGGAGACAAAAGTGACGCCCATATTTTTTCGCGCCAAATAAGACGCCCACATTATTTGGCGCCTAAATGCTTTTTGGCGCCAAAAATGACGCCACATCCGGAACGCCGACATTTTTGGTGCAAAATAACGTCAAAAAATGACGCAACTTCCGGCGACACGTATGACGCCGGAAACGGAAATAGAATTTTTGCGCCAAAAAAGTCCGCGCCAAGAATGACGCAATAAAATGAAGCATTTTCAGCCCCCGCGAGCCTAACAGCCCACAGGGAAAAAGTCAAATTTTAAGGTAAGAAAAATGTTAAATTAAAATGCATTATCCCAAATATGAAACTGACTGTCTGAAAATAAGGAAAGTTGAACATTCTGAGTCAAGGCAAATAAATGTTTGAATACATATATTTAGAACTTTATAAACAAAGTGCCCAACCATAGCTAGGAGTGTCACAGAAAATAAGACTTACTTACCCCAGGACACTCATCTACATATAGCAGATAGCCAAACCAGTACTGAAACGAGAATCAGCAGAGGTAATGGTATATATAAGAGTATATCGTCGATCTGAAAAGGGAGGTAAGAGATGAATCTCTACGACCGATAACAGAGAACCTATGAAATAGACCCCTTAGAAGGAGATCACTGCATTCAAATAGGCAATACTCTCCTCACATCCCTCTGACATTCACTGCACGCTGAGAGGAAAACCGGGCTCCAACTTGCTGCGGAGCGCATATCAACGTAGAATCTAGCACAAACTTACTTCACCACCTCCATCGGAGGCAAAGTTTGTAAAACTGAATTGTGGGTGTGGTGAGGGGTGTATTTATAGGCATTTTGAGGTTTGGGAAACTTTGCCCCTCCTGGTAGGAATGTATATCCCATACGTCACTAGCTCATGGACTCTTGCTAATTACATGAAAGAAACTTCTTTTACAGCCCTCAAACACAGCAGGAACCTCTGGAGAAGCAGTTAGATGTCTCTGAGGAAAAGAAACTGCGCAACTGAGGCGTGAAAATAGGCCCCTCCCACCTCACTCGATTTTTTGTGTCTCTTAATTAACCATGTGGGTTAAAAAAAACAAAGACAAGCCACAATGACCCCTTTAGTCCTTTCAAAAAAATGTTATAATTGCATCATTTACTGAATAAACAAAAACGTTTTTTCCTAACAGTGTCACCAGTAACTAATGAGCCCTTCATGCAAGCTGAAATTCCTATCCAAGTGTCTGAATACAGCTTACCCTTCCCTCATGGGAATATTGCCAGCCTTTTCTAGAATTAACACAGTCTGTCTAGAAAAATATAGACTGAACATACCTCATATGCAGCTTAGCATGCAAACCGTTCCCCCAACTGAAGTTTTCCTGCACTCTTCAGCACTTGTGAGAACAGCAGTGGATCTTAGTTACAAAGTGCTAAAATCATCATCCTCCATGCAGAAATCTTCATCCCTTTTCTGCCAGAGAGTAAATATTACACACCGGTACCATTTAAAATAACAAACTTTTGCTTGAGAAATAAAAAACTAACATTTTTGTCACCACACTCGCTCTGCCCTTCCTAGTACTTAGAGTAGGCAAAGAGAATGACTGGGGGGTGGAGCTAAGGGAGGAGCTATATAGACAGCTCTGCTGTTGGTGCTCTCTTCCTGTAGGGAAGGAGAATATCCCACAAGTAAGGATGAATCCGTGGACTCGATACATCTTACAAGAGAAATAAAAAATGCCCATCAATCAGCCATAAGCCCACATAGGCTGGAAGAGCACAGCAGATTTAACCCCATATAGGCTGGAGAACTATAGGCTGGATGTTAAATTAAAATATAAATAACAGATAAGTTAAAATATAGTGTATAATAATAAAACACAAGATAGAGCTTCCTGACTGTGTGAATATAAGAAGATAAAAAACGGCTGAATAAAGCACTTAAGCCAGCATAGTGCCTGAACGGCAGCTAAACTAACACTAACTACACGCAGCAACAGCTGCGATAACAGTTCTTATGTTGACATAAACGGCAGGTACCTTATAAAAACCTTATACAACTTACGTAGTATGAGTCCAGAGAAATCTCACTATCAACCCCATGTACAAACTTAAGGAGACAAGGGGGCATGGCCAACGACCGGCTCAGAAGGCGAGATGAAAATGGCACCACAGGGAAGGAGGCGGAACTAACACTGGGCCGCTCAACATTAAAGAGCATGCTCCATCTAAGGATAGCATTCTAGCAATTCATAGTAGGATTAAGTACCCTTAAAACAAATATACAGGGGCTCAGGAAAAAACCTGAGAAACACTGCATTCATTAACCCCCCTAATGAGCCAATATCATAAACAGGGAATACTCAATAAAAGTATTACCCCTAGTCTCCTGGTCATCAGTGCCTGCAAACTGCCTGAAATATCCTACTCCAGGATATATACATGCCCCCAAAAAAATGCAAATATATTCCAAAGTGCAAGTCCCCCAGATTATAGAAAACTGAGCACTTACCTGCATCTAGCCATCCGGCAGGGGGACAGCCCACCCAGCGTGAGAGGATGCTGCTCCTCTGTAGAAAAAAGAAAGACAGAGTAAACTTACTCAGGCTTTCAATACCAGGGCAGCAACATGTTAGGAAAATGCAGCAAAGCACACTTTACACGTTCCTAACTGCTTTAAAGCTACCACAGCCCTACTGAAGAGACTAAAGTGGAGTACAGCTATACCCAAAAGTGATGGATGGCAGAGCAAACAAAAAAATCTTGATAGAAGAAATCTTTTAACATACTCCTAGTTACTTCACTACCTCCTTGCACTAGAGGCAAAGAGAATGACTAGGGATTGTGGGTAGGGAAGTGATATTTAACTGCTTTGCTGTGGTGCTCTTTGCCTCCTCCTGCTGGACAGGAGTGGTATTCCCAACAGTAATTAATGATGATCCGTGGACTCACCATGTCATTAGAAAGAAAACTAACAGCTATAAGGAATTTAGCTCGCCAAAAACCCAACATGCACATAGCCAAGGACAAACGTGCACTAAACGAAAATTTGTAAACCAGCTGATGCGCTAAAGAACTGTAGAAAGACTAAAGGGATGTTTGCTAACCTGATAAGCATTAACCTGACATGCGCAACTGCGACAAGTGTAAATCAACAAGCCGGCGCGCAAAATTCAAACTAAGCATGCCAAAAAAGCTGACATGCACAAAACAGCAAGGGAATAGTGGAAAGAGTTCTGTCCCAGGGCAATATATATTAACAAATATACAGTATAGACAAACTAAAACAGTGCCCATAACATAGCTATAGAGTGTCTAAATGTTAATAAATTATACTTAAAATAGACACTCGTCCACCAGCTAATAAGTAGCAGACAGCGAAACCAGTACTGAAACATTTTGAACTGGTCATGTGGGTCTGTGCACTAAATATAATCTCTGATAACAAACAGTAATTAATCTATATTATATCAAGAACCTGTTTGTTATAAAGTGGCTAGAAAGTACAATGTAGACTTGTACAAAAAGGAGCACATAAAAGAACATGTGCCAAGAAAGGTTTGCTGCACCTTTAATTTAACATGATATAGTGTATATGGAAAATAGGTCAAAAATATTCTTTCATACTTCTTTCACACAATTACTTTATTGAAATAGATTAACAAACAGGCACAACACAAGCCGACTCGGGATTTCAGATAGCACATTATATTGACAATATGTGGCAAACGTTTTCAGGCAGCAATATTGTGTTTCACCTAGGAATTGAAGTATTTTTAAATGTAGCATGCATGTGTTGTGCCTGTTTGTTAATCTATTTCAATAAAGTAACTGCGTGAAAGAAGTATGAAAGAATATTTTTGACCTATTTTCCATATACACTATATCATGTTAAATTAAAGGTGCAGCAAACCTTTTTTGGCACATGTTCTTTTATGTGCTCCTTTTTGTAAAGTACTGATACATAACAGCAGTGATTATGGAATAGGAGTATTTTGTAGATCCATAATGGGAGGCAAAAGACAAGTCCTTGTGACTAATTATAGAAGGTTTATGAAAAATTTCCCATGAGGCGAAAAAACAAAATTTATGCTTACCTGATAAATTTCTTTCTTTCCGGATATGGAGAGTCCACAACGTCATTCCAATTACTAGTGGGAATATCACTCCTGGCCAGCAGGAGGAGGCAAAGAGCACCACAGCAAAGCTGTTAAGTGTCACTCCCCTACCCATAATCCCCAGTCATTCGACTGAAGGGAAATGGAAAAAGAAATAACACAAAGGTGTAGAGGTGTCTGAGGTTAGTCAAAAATAACTGTCTTAATTAAGGGTGGGGGCGTAGACTCTCTATATCCGGAAAGAAATTTATCAGGTAAGCATAAAGCATTTTGTTTTCTTTCCTAAGAAATGAAGAGTTCCTTATGAGAAGAAGGATTGGGACAGAGAGAAAGAACAACAATTTCCTGATTAATATTTCTATCCGAAACCACTTTAGGGAGAAAACCCAATTTAGTACGATGAACCACCTTATCTGCATGAAAGATAAGGTAAGGTGAATCACACTGCAAACTTGAGAGTTCCGAAACTCTCTGAGCAGAAGAGATTGCAATAAGAAACAAAACCTTCCAAGATAACAACTTAATATCTATGGAATGTATTGGTTAAAACAGAGCCTACTGCAAAACTTTAAGAACAAGGTAAAGGCTCCAAGGAGGAGCAACAGGTTTAAACACAGGCCTGATTCTGACCAGGGCCAGACAAAAAGATTGAACATATGTCACCTCTGCCAGATGCTTATGTAAAATAATAGATAAGGATCTGACCTTTCAGAGAACTGACTGACAAGCCTTTCTCTAGACCTTCCTAGAGAAAGGATAAAATTCTAGGAATCCTGACCCTACTCCAAGAGAGGCCCTTCGCTCACACCAATAAAGGTATTTACACCATAACTTATGGTATTGCAAGGCTTGCAAGCCTGCAGCATGGTCACAATGACTGACTCAGAAAACCCACGTTTAGTCAGGACTAAGTGTTCAATCTCCAAGCAGTCAGTTTCAGAGAAACAAGATTTGGATGGAGGAATGGACCTTGAGTTAGAAGGTCCTTCCTCAGAGGCAACCTCCAAGGTGGCAGAGATGGAAGGAAACAGATATGCTAGACCGAAATCCCAAGGAACCGCCAGAGCACCTGTCAGAGCAACCTGCGGATCTCTTGACCTTGAACCATACCTTGGAAGCTTGGCGTTCTGCCAAGACACCATCAGATCCAACTCTGGCACCCCCCACTTGAGGGTTATGTCTTTCTGCTCAGGAAATCTGCCTCCCAGTTGTCCACTCCAGGAATGTGGATGGCAGATAGACAACAATTGTGAGCTTCCACCCACTGAATAATCTGTGCCACCTCCTTCATGGCTAAGGAGCTCTGAGTTCCTCCCTGGTGGTTGTAAGCCACTGAGGTTATGTTATTCGATTGGAACCTGATAAACCAGGCTAAAGACAATTGAGGCCAAGCTATCAGAGCATTGTAGATCACTCTCAACTCCAAGATGTTTATGGGGAGAGCAGACTCCTTCCCAGTCCATAGTCCCTACGCCTTTAACGAGTCCCAGACTGCTCCCCAGCCTAGCAATCTGGCATCACGATCACCCAGAAAGGTCTCCGAAAGCATGTGTCCTGAGACAAATGCTCCTGAAAAAGCCACCACTGGAGAGAGTCTCTTGTCGACAGGTCTGGAGTTATCCTCTGAGAAATATCCGAATGGTCTCTGTTCCATTGCCTGAGCATAAATAACTGAAGAGCTCTCAAATGGAATCCGGCAAAGGGAATGATGTCCATGGAAGCGACCATCAGACCAATTACCTCCATACATTGAGCTACTGATCTGAAAAATTTTCATAGATAGGGAATCTATTATGGTTCCTAAGAAAACTACTTTTGTAGCTGGAACAAGGGAACTCATCTCCAGATTCACTTTCCATCCGTGGGAACATAGAAAAGACAAGATCGCTGAATGAGAGTTTGCTTGTTGAAAAGATGGGGCCTTAATCAATATGTCGTCCAGGTAGGGCACCACTGTAATTCCCTGAGGCCTGATCACTGCCAAGAGAGCTCCCAGAACCTTTTAAAAAAAAACCTGGGGAGCTGTGGGAAGGCCAAACAGAAGAGCCACAAACTGAAAGTGTTTTTCTAGAAAGGTGAATCTCAGGAACTGGTAATGATCCCTGTGGATGGGAACATGAAGATACGCATCCTTCAGGTCTATGGTCGTCATGAACTGACCCTCTTGGACCAAAGGAAGAATGGAACGAATGGTTTACATTTTGAAGGACGGTACCCTGAGAAACTTGTTGCACTTTAGGTCTAAAATAGGTCAAAAGGTTCCCTCTTTTTTGGGAACCACAAACAGATTTGCATAGAATCCTAGACACTGTTCCCTTACTGGAAATGGAACAATCACTCCCAGGGAGGAAAGGTCCTGAGCGCAGTCCAAGAATGCCTCTCTTTTTACATGGTCTGCAGATAATCTTGAGAGGTGGAATCTGCCTCTGGGAGAGAAAGTTTTAAATTCTATTTTGTAAACCTGAGATACTATGTCCACAGCCCAAGGATTTGGGACATCTGGTATCCACGCTTGACAAAATAGGGAAAGTCTTCCCCCCCACTTGATCCGATCCCAGACCGGGGGCCGACCCTTGATGCTGACTTAGACTCAGCTGAGGGTTTCTTTGATTGCTTCCCCTTATTCCAAGACTGATTGGGCTTCCAAGAAGACTTGGACTGTCCTGCTAAGAAGGGGAAGACTTTTGAAGTTATGAAAGGAACGAAAATTACTTTGACGTACTTTAGGTCTGTTCTTCTTGTTTTGTGGTAGAAAAGACCCTTTTAAAACCCGTAATATCAGAAATTATTTCTGCCAGACCAGGTCCAAACAAGGTCTTACCTTTGTAAGGAAGCACCAGAAGCTTGGACTTGGAGGTAACATCAGCTGACCAAGATTTTAGCCACAAAGCCCTGCGGGCTAAGACAGTAAAGCCAGACATCTTGGCTCCCAGTCTAATAACTTGCATGTTAGCATCAGAAATAAAGGAATTGGCTTAATCCTATCTTGGAACTCCTCCAACTGAGTCTCTACTAAAATTGATTCAGACAAGGTGTTGCACCAATACAATGCTGCACTTGCTACTGTGGCGATACAAACTAAGGTTGCCATTGAAGACCTTGATGAACATACATCTTTTTCAAATAAGCCTCCAGCTTTTTGTCCATGGGATCCTTAAAGGAGCAGCTATCCTATATAGGGATTGTAGTTCTCTTAGACAGAGTAGAAATAACCCCTTCTACTTTAGGCACCGTGCGCCATGAATCTTTAATGGAGTCAGCAACAGGAAACCTCTTTTTAAAAGACAGGGAGAAAGGTATCCCTGGCTTGTCCCATTTCTGTGTAATAATCTCTGTTACACAGTCTGGAACAGGAAACACTTCCACAGAGGAAGAAACATCATAGTATTTATTAAGTTTACTTAACTAACAAGGGTTGACCACGACAGAAGTATCGGAGTTGTCCAAAGGAGCCAATACCACCTTTAACAGTACACAAAGGTGTTCAAGCTTAAATCTGAAGTTTACATCTTCAGTATCAGATGAAGGAATGATACTGTTCAAATCTGAGATTTCACCCTCAGAGGCTACTGACATATCCTCCTCATCAGACTTCTGAGGGAGGGCAACCTGCATAGCAGTAAATGAGACAGAAACCGTACTATCTGAATGTCTAATTTTCCTCTTGCGTTTTCCCAGCATAGGAAAAACAGATAATGCTGCAGATACCGCAGAAGATAACTTTGCAGCAAAATCTGCAGGCAAATAAACTCCTCCAGGAGGCTGAGAGGAACTGCATGGCAGTGTATGTGACGCCATAGAGGCTTGGGATGTGGGAGGCGAAACCTGTGGCATTGGCTGAATAGCATCATCCTGAGAGACATTAGGCTAAGAAACAAAAAGTTTATCTTTACATTTAAAAGTCCTTTTTAAACATGAGGAACAAAATTGCATGGGTAACACAATTTGGGCCTCAAGACACAAATATTTGTCCATAGGGACTCCTGCGCCATGACTAAAGCTTAAGGGATTCCCAGAAATAATGGAATGACAAAGGATTTTAAAATAAAATAAATATTTTAAAATTCAAATTAGACATTGTCACTTTAAATTTATTACATTTTTACACTGTCACTTTAAATTTATACAGAGCGGAATAGTGCTCAAAAATGTACCCCTCAAATAGGACCTCTGCACCTCAGCAGATTGCCCCACTGGAGGAAGAAAATTGACAGCCGATTTCAAAGTCCTTTCCTTCTCACAGAAAAGACGTCGTGCAGCCAACACCGCTCCGATACAGATCTCAGAGCGGAAGAGAAGCTGGTAATGTGACCGGCTAAACAGAAACTGCGCAGTGAAGAAAAAGCGCGTATTTCTAAAGCAGAGTCCGACCGGAGCCGCAAACTGACAAATACAAACTGCAGTTTGAAACAAATTTACTGGTCATTCTGACTAATCGTTTGGAAACAAATAGTAAAAAAACACACACCTAGATTACGAGTTTTGCGTTAAAAGGGGTGCAGTGCTAACGAGCAGTTTCAGCTCACCGCTCACCTACAGACAACGCTGGTATTACGGTTTTTTTTAAACCCGGCGTTACACGCAAAAAGGTGAGCGTAGAGCAGAATTTAGCTCCACATCTCACCTCAATACCAGCGCTACTTAAGTCAGCGGTGAGCTGGCTAAACTTGCTTGTGCACGATTTCCCCATAGGAATCAATGGGGCAGAGCCGGCTGAAAAAAAAACCTAACACCTGCAAAATAGCAGCGTTCAGCTCCTAACACAGCCCCATTGAGGGAAACATATTTTATATCTACATCTAACACCCTAACATGAACCCCGAGTCTAAACACCCCTAATCTTACACTTATTAACCCCTAATCTGCCGTCCCCACTATCGCTGACACCTACATTATATTAATAACCCCTAATCTGCCGCTCCGGACACCGCCACCACCTACATTATACTAATGAACCCCTAATCTGTTGCCCCCAACATCGCCGAACCCTACATTATACTTATGAACCCCTAATCTGCCGTCCCCAACATCGCCGACACCTACATTATATTCATTAACCCCTAATCTGCTGCCCCCAATGTCGCTGCCACTATAATAAATATATTAACCCCTAAACCTAAGTCTAACCCTAACACCCCCCCTAACTTAAATATAATTTTAAATAAATCTAAATAAAATTAATACAATTAAATAAATTAATCCTATTTAAAACCAAATACTTACCTATAAAATAAACCCTAAGATAGCTACAATATAACTAATAGTTACATTGTAGCTAGCTTAGGGTTTATTTTTATTTTACAGGCAACTTTGTATTTATTTTAACTAGGTACAATAGTTATTAAATAGTTATTAACTATTTAATAACTACCTAGTTAAAATAAAGACAAATTTACCTGTAAAATAAACCCTAACCTAAGTTACAATTACACCTAACACTACACTATCATTAAATTAATTACCTAAACTAACTACAATTAAATACAATTAAATTAAATAAACTAAAGTACGGGAAAAAAAACACTAAATTACAAAAAATAATAAAATAATTACAATTTTTTTAAACTAATTACACCTAATCTAATCCCCCTAATAAAATAAAAAAGCCCACATAAAATAATAAAAAGCCCAACCCTATACTAAGTTACAAATAGCCCTTAAAAGGGCCTTTTGCGGGGCATTGCCCCAAAGTAATCAGCTCTTTTACCTGTAAGAAAAAATACAATACCCCACCAACAATAAAACCCACCACCCACACACCAAACCCTACTCTAAAACCCACCCACTCCCCCCTTAATAAAACCTAACACTAAACCCTTGAAGATCAGCCTACCTTGAGATGTCTTCACCAAACCGGGCAGAAGTGGTCCTCCAGAAGGGCAGAAGTCTTCATCCGATCCAGGCAGAAGAGGACCTCCAGACGGGAAGAAGTCTTCATCCAGGCGGCATCTTCTATCTTCATCCATCCGGAGCGGAGCGGGTCCATCTTCAAGCCAGCCAACGCGGAGCATCCTCTTCCAACGACATCCAAATGAAGAATGAAGGTTCCTTTAAATGACGTCATCCAAGATGGCGCCCCTTGAATTCCGATTGGCTGATTGCATCAGCCAATAGGATTTTTCCTACCTTAATTCCGATAGGCTGATAGAATCCTATTAGCCAATCTGAATTCAAGGGATGCCATCTTGGATGACGTAATTTAAAGGAACCTTCATTATTCATTTGGATGTCGTTGGAAGAGGATGCTACGCGTCGGCTGACTTGAAGATGGATCCGCTCCGCTCCGGATGGATGAAGATAGAAGATGCCGCCTGGATGAAGACTTCTGCCCGTCTGGAGGTCCTCTTCTGCCCGGATCGGATGAAGACTTCTGCCCCTCTGGAGGACCACTTCTGCCCGGTTGGGTGAAGACGTCTCAAGGTAGGGTGATCTTCAAGGGGTTAGTGTCAGGTTTTATTAAGGGGGGAGTGGGTGGGTTTTAGAGTAGGGTTGGGTGTGTGGGTGGTGGGTTTTAATGTTGGGGGGTATTATATTTTTTCTTACAAATAAAAGAGCTGATTACTTTGGGGTAATGCCCTGCAAAAGGCCCCTTTAAGGGCTATTTGTAATTTAGTATAGGGTAGGGCTTTTTATTATTTTGGGGGGCTTTTTTATTTTATTAGGGGGATTAGATTAGGTGTAATTAGTTTAAAAAAATTGTAATTATATTATTTTTTTGTAATTTAGTGGGGGGGTTTTCTCCGTACTTTAGTTTATTTAATTTAATTGTATTTAATTGTAGTTAGTTTAGGTAATTAATTTAATGATATTGTAGTGTTAGGTGTAATTGTAACTTAGGTTAGGGTTTATTTTACAGGTAAATTTGTCTTTATTTTAACTAGGTAGTTATTAAATAGTTAATAACTATTTAATAGCTATTGTACCTAGTTAAAATAAATACAAAGTTGCCTGTAAAATAAAAATAAACCCTAAGATAAATACATTGTAACTATTAGTTATATTGTAGCTTGCTTAGGGTTTATTTTATCGGTAAGTATTTCATTTTAAATAGGAATAATTTATTTAATTGTAGTAATTTTATTTTGTTTTATTTAAATTATATTTAAGTTAGGGGGTGTTAGGGTTAGGCTTAGGTTTAGAGGTTAATACATTTAATATAGTGGCGGCGACGTTGGGGTTGGCAGATTAGGAGTTAATAAATGTAGGTAGGAGTCGGCGATGTTAGGGACAGCAGATTAGGGGTTAATTAAATTTAACTAGTGTTTGCAAGGCGGGAGTGCGGTGGTTTAGGGGTTAATATATTTTTTGAAGTGGCGGCAATGTCCGGTCGGCAGATTAGGGGTTAAACACTTTAGTTAACTGTTTGTGATGTGGGGGGGCCTCGGTTTAGGGGTTAATAGGTAGTTTATGGGTGTTAGTATACTTTTTAGCACTTTAGTTAAGAGCTTTATGTTACGGCGTTAGCCCATAATACTCTTAACTGCTGACTTTTAAATGAGGTAGGAGTCTTGACAGGAGAGGCTGTACCTCTCACTTTCTCCAAGACTCGTAATACCGGCGTTAGGAAAATCCCATTAAAAAGATAGGATACGCAATTGACGTAAGGGGATTTGCGGTATGCTCGAGTCGCGGAGAAAAAGTGAGAGGTACACCTGTACCTGTCAGACTCGTAATACCAGCGGGCGTTAAAAATCAGCGTTGGGACCTCTCAACGCAGCTTTTTAACCCTAACGCAAGACTCGTAATCTAGCCGACAGTTTCTTTGATTTCCTAAACTGTAGCTGATACTAAATCCCCATTAAGCTTGACTAAAATAAACAGAGCCACAACATTTTTTAGATTAACTCATTCCATGCCATAGAAGAAAATTAACCCTTAAGTCTCCAAATCACATACATTAGTGCCTGCACACTGCCAGAATAAAATCCTTCATTAAGGATTAATGTCCTAGATAAATAATGCAGAGGATAACTCTTAAGTGCAAGTCCCCAGTACCTAGAAGACAAAAGCACTTACCTGCAATCTAGCTGTCCGGCAGGGAGACAGCTCACAAGGCATGAAAGGACACATACTCCTTTACAGGGCAGCAACATGTTAGGACCACCTCACAACTTTCTAACAGCTTAAAAGCCACCACTACTCTACTGAAGAGATTGACGTGGACTCAGCTAAACCCAAATCCTTGCTTGCAGGGAAAAGTACCCAAAAAAGGAATTAATTTCTTCAGACACCAAACTTCTCCTCCTCCATTGACAGAGGCAAAGAGAATGACTGGGGATTATGGGTAGGGGAGTGACACTTAACAGTTTTGCTGTGGTGCTCTTTGCCTCCTCCTGCTGGCCAGGAGTGATATTCCCAGTAGTAATTGGAATGATGTTGTGGACTCTCCATATCTTAGGAAAGCTAAGAATCACAAACCATACCTGTGTACAACTCTCTGACAAGCACTGTACTCTGAGGGGAAACTGGGACTCAATATAGACTAAAACCTCTCTCTCTGAAGAATCACATGCACATCTTTATTGTTCAACCACCTCCAGTAGAGTCAAAGTAAAGACTGAGGTATGTGTGAGGTGGGAGTTGTTTTATAGGGCTCTTGGGGTTTGAAAATCTTTGTCTCCTCCTAGTGGTAGAGAAGAGTAATTCCCAGGAGTAATGGATCGTGGACTCTCACCACCTGAATGAAAGAAATATTAATACTAAAGGAATGACCCTAATACCATACAACATTTCCCTCAGCTTAACAGTCTGTACTCTACTCGATGATATTTATTTTTAATTTCCTTAAACTATATGCAGATTACTTGTTGCTGTATCTTTTTATTACTGATATTTATCTAATGGAAATACAAAATAATCAACCCTGATACAACATTTCTTAATGGAAAACCCAAAAGTGCAAAATCAGATTTTTTTTAAAACAGAAATATATTTTGTGGACCCAAAAATGAATAATACAATTTCACAATATCATTGTAACTATAGAAAATATGTTTATGTTTGAAAGTAAGCTAGGCAATAGGTTAAATAAATAAAACTTGCTATGGTTATGGAACTTAATTATTAAAAGGTTAAATCACATTTATTTTCTTTAAGAACATATTTTAAACAAGTTATTCGACATCTGGTGGTGGATATTTATATGTGAAGTCTATATAAGTGCATCTAAACATCCTTATTCTAAACACATTAAACATGTTATGACATATTAGGTTCAAATTGGTTTGTTTCACCAAATGCATAAACACAAAAAAACAAAAACTAGACTGTCTTTTGCAGGCACCTCCCTGGGTAGCAGTAGCACTGTCACAATTATACATTATTTATCAGGGAATGGTTTAATTAATCCGTGGGCAGAGAAGCTGGTCATTAGACTTGCTAATATGCGTCCAATGGCTTTGGCTTTATACTGTCAATCAACATACAGACTATAAAAACGATATAGGGAATGACTAATATGAACGTGTACAGTTAGTGTACATACACTGCAGGTAAAGCTGCCTCAGGGAGAAGATGGAGAAACATCCTGCAAACTTCAGCACCATGAACAGCTCCAGACCACATCAGACAGTGTACGCACTCGCAGGTGGTTTCCAGACCATGGATGCTTACCAATGGACTTTCCTCATACCCACGGCAATGGTAGCTATTTGCTTGATAGGAATAGTTGGTAATCTGTGTGTTATGGGAATTCTTCTTTACACTGCAAGAAAAGCCAAACCGTCCTTGATTCATTCTCTAATCATGAACCTTAGCATATCGGATCTCCTGTTGCTTGTGTTCTCTGTACCATTCAGGGTTGCAGCATATACTGGGACAAACTTAAGCATAGGCTGGTTTGTCTGCAAGACAGCTCACTGGTTCACACATGCCTGTATGTCTGCTAAAAGCATCACCATTGCTGTGATAGCGAAAGCCTGCTTTACCTATGCCAGTAATCCAGCCAAACAAGTGACTATCAAGCAGCAGACTGTATGTGCAGTACTGCTGTCTGTCTGGATGGTGGTGGCAATTTTGCCTCTTCCCGAATGGATATTCACAACTACTAAGCTTGTTTCTGGGTCTCCTGTTTGCGTTATGGACATACCTTCCCAAGCACATGAGCTGATGGCAGTATTTGTGAAACTTTACCCTGTGTGTGTCTACTGCATCCCGTTCACAATCGCTTTCTTCTACTTCCGGAAAGCCTATGGCCAGTGCAGGCGTAGAGGGACCAAAACTCAAAATTTAAGAAATCAGATAAGATCTAGAAGACTCACTGTAATGTTACTCGGTGTTACTGTTGCTTTTGCCATAATGTGGCTTCCAGAATGGGTATCATGGCTCTGGATTTGGCATCAACTCCCAAACGGCCCATCACCACCTAAAGCTTTCGTTACACTGGCAGAAATGCTTATGCTATCGCTCTCTTCAGTCAATCCTCTCATTTTATTGATAATGTCTGAGGAGTTTAAAGAAGGTTTCAAGGACCTCTGGAATCATTTGATATCAAACAAAACAAAAACAGAAACAGAACCTGATGTTCAGGATCAGGATGTAGGCTCAGGAGATCTTCCTGGTGGTGAAGTTTCTCCCGAAGCTACAAAAGATGGATGTGCTGATCAAACTGATTCCCTGCAAAATTTTGGAAGTCAAGACAGTACAGAAAACCAAGTTCTACCAGATGTGGAGCAATTTTGGCATGAACGAGAAGGGCACTCAAACGATCAGGACAATGATCCTATTCCATGGGAGCACCAGGATCAGGAGACCATCACATCTAATAAATCAGGCAACAGAAACTGAACATAGTAACAGGACAACAATGTGACTGTCGGGACTCTTGCGATCATTACAAACCTCATCAATTGAAATATTTGTAGAATTAAAGGAGGCTTCATTCTACCTAAATGGCTAATTTAGTACCATATTACTATAAGGCATAACACCGATTAACACAAAGGACCATATACAATTCTATTAAAATTGTCATTCGGGTAGAATAAGAATTATTTTTAAGAGGAGTATGTAGATGTAACCTATAGTTTAGCTATAGTCATTTAACATTATTTGCCATTTATTTTGATACTCTAAATGCTTTGAACTATACATCTGTGTTATACATACATATGTGCACTTCATAAATATGATGTAAATTTTGAATTGAAGAATCATGTAAACATTGTTTGATCCTGTAAATATACTGTGAAGTGGTTTGTCTCAGGTATATCTAAAAACTAAAGTAATTTTAAAACAGTAAATATACCCATTAATTTTAGTAGATTTAAAATGGAAATAGTTTGCTTTTTAACCTTTATTAAGATGATACATTCCAGTCATATTTGCCTTACCTGCATATTACAGCGAATCAAATTATAGATTTTTATGCTTTTTTTTTTCTTACTAAAGGAAAAATCAAGTGGATGATTATACTGAGCAATAGAATAAATCCAGGTTTTGCAGAAATTACCTGATAATTCTGCATTTTACACAGCTGTTTAAATAGTTGTAATGATTATTTCAAAATAAACGTTTAGATGAGGGCGACATTGAATGTTTATGGTACTATTTTTATAAACAGGTATGTTAAAATATTTGTATTGAATTTATTTAAATCAGTTATACAAGTTTGTGGCATAAAACATGGATATATGATAGTCAATTGTAATACATTTTAATTACAGTTGGAAATGACTACTCGAAGCAATAAGAAGGCTTTATGTTGCTCCTGATACATTTATTTTGAACAGCTGTATATTTCTGTGGGGTTAAAATCATGGTTAAAATCATTAATTCCTAAACAGAAATATTTTGATTATGAGGCAAGTATTCATTTTTAGATTTAAAGATCTACTGTGTCAGAAAGGTTCAGCAGTAAAGGTCTATGATTTATGTATTTAAAAGGATATTGTACTCTAAAACGTTCTACCTTTTAATATGTTCCTGATGGCCCATGTTCTGCTGAAATTTATTTTATGGTTTGCAAACAGCTACTTTACCTTTGGTTATTTAAAATAGCTACTTTTGCCAATTGCATCCCACCTATACTGAAAATATAAGTAATAAATGTAGACACACTTTGTAAATAGGGGACAATATAACTATTTAATCTCACAGGGGGACTATGAGGCAGAGAGATTGTGTATGTAAAATAGCTACTTGTGTTTGTTCAACCCCCACCCATAATAAGCATTTCAATATCTAAAACAAATAACATTAGCAGGTCATCTTTACTTGCTGAGCCCATGTCCTTAGTGATAGTTTTAATGAGGGGGGGGGGGGCTATTTAAAATACAGAAACAAACATAAAAGGAACAATTTCCCATATATTTAATACACTGCAACAGGTATAACAAGTCATTTGGAAAACGTTTTATAATACATTGGCCCTTTAAACACAATCTCAGAATGAATTTTAAGAATGATAGAGCTGGTTATGTACTATTGCATGAGCTATTCTTAAAGTGCCACTTTTATAATCTCAGTCATTTTTTTGTGTTCTATGTTCATTTATTTTAAATAAGTGTCTTAACACACAATGACACAAGGGGTGCAATATAGCAAACTTGAATTGTTAAATGAACATTAAACAATTTTTTTATTTATGCATTAGCAATTATTCACTGCACAGCAAAATAAATGCTTTAAAAAACGTTAAACTTATTATGCTAGAAGCAGCAGCTTTTCTTGCAGGTCTGGATAAACTATATGAATCCATTTGATAGTTGTTTATCTTACTTCCTTTTCAGTGGCCAGTTAGGGACAGATATACATGAACTCCTGCACATATCAACCAGTCAGTGGGCAGCAGCATGTAGGAATGTCAGGGTTCTGACATTACTGGCTGGTAGCAGAAAGACTCAAACTTTAAGAGTTAAAATGACAGGAAAAACAAGCAAAATAAATAAAGTGCACCAAAGTTTTTACTTTTTTAAAACTAAGTGCAATTCAATATTTTATGAGGAATTACATTTTGAGTTTAGTCTATAATTTTAAATGCAACGGAGATGCCATTCACTTTAAAATATCAGAACAGCGGAGAACAAAATTACATACATCTTAAAACAAGCATTGACAATCCACATATATAAAAAAGGATTTATTGTAGTTCAAATACATAAACTGAACAAATCCAACATTTCAAAATGAAACATTTTAGAAACACAAATTAACATTCAAAACGGGATCATACAGTTTTACAAGAATTACCCAGATGAGCAATTCACCCTCTATTGCAAAAAAATATGAAGATCACTTCATGGTAGATATTTAAAAAAAAAAAAAATGTTTATACAAAAAAAAACAAAAAAAAAACTACCACAGTTGTTTTGGTAGCAATAAATGAAGGCCTCTTTCTAATTATGTCTTAACTGACACATTTTAGGGACAAGCCTCTCTAGCTTCATAGGCTATATTTAATTAGGCTGCAGAATAAACGCTTAGTTTACTGGCTCCAAAGCTGCTGTTCTTTACAGTGCATTAAAAATGATGTACTCATCTCAACTCCAGCAGTGACAAAAAGGTTTATCAACTTATTCCACAGCCTACCAAAAAGGCTTAAATACACAGCTTTATGACAAGCTTCTTGTTTCATTGGGAATCATAAAATCACTAGAATACTTTTTATTTGAAATGCTACCATATCATACATGTGACTCCATGACAAAATATAAAACCTGACAGACAGATTTGGGGAAATCAAGAAAGTATGACAGCTGTGATACACAAGCACTAGGTTACATTTCTAGAGTGTTGTACAGATAACCATTAATGTCCATAAATGCCGTTTGTGTCCTTCACAATTTTCCCTGTTGATTTTCGGTTTAGTTAATTTCAGTAGAAGGAACTGGTATAAGATGCCAGGGTGTCTCATGCAATTTGTATGAAAGCACATATACCAGTCTGTTTCAAGTATTCGTGTCACTTCGTGGATCTCCTTGCAGGCTCTGAGGCTGTTGGTGGTGGAGGTGGGCCGCGTCTATCAAGGTCATCTACATAGGATACAATGAGTTTGCGCCTTTCATCTGGCACACAGTCAAGTACTAAATATCGTTTGTCATTCTGCAAAATCTTCTCAACGTCCTTCAGATATTGATCAGATTCTTGAACCAATTTTTTAGATCTGCAATGAAAAAACAAAGAGCAACAGTGACAATTTTGCATTTTAGGAGATAGATGTCCTATACATTTCAAATTATCCATCTTGGTCAGCACATTATAGTCAAAGCATCTGAAGATTTTCCAGTTCCCAGATCATCATTAGCAATTCATTTTTATTAGTTGTAAATAATTCTGTAAAAACTTTAAAAAAGGGACATTGTACTGTAAAAATGTTCTCCCCTTTAATGTGTTCTCCAGTTGCTGGGGTGTATTAAAGTGTTTACAAATTGATCCTTTACATGTATTTTGTAATATGAACAAGCTGCTTTTGCATGTTGAAACCACCATCTATAATTAAATTAATGTACAATACTGCAGCATTGTCTATAAAAAAAAGCTATGTAAACAAGAGGCAGCAGCATAGTCCACCAGTTGGTTGCGAAAAAGAGAATATATATATATATATATATATATATATATATATATATATATAACATTCTACCAAATACTTTTGACGTTTCAAGGATATTCACTCCTCTTCTTCAGCTTGCTATCCATTGTTGAAAAGCAAGAAGGTAAATTTAGAAGGGGGTCTTAAGCACTATATGGCAGCAGTTTTGCAACAATGTTATACATTAGCAAGAGCACTAGATGGCAGCACTATTTCCTGTCATATAGTGCTCTAGACATGTGCACGCTTCCTACCTAGATATCACTTCAACAAAGAATAACGAGGGAACAAAGCACATTTGATAAAAGTAAATTGGAAATTTTTTTAAAGCAAATCTATCTGAATCAAAAAATAAAATGTTTGGGGGTTGCACTTTCACAATAAGAAATCTGGCATTAACCCCTTAATGACCGCAGCACTTTTCCATTTTCTGTCCGTTTGGGACCAAGGCTATTTTTACATTTCTGCTGTGTTTGTGTTTAGCTGTAATTTTCCTCTTACTCATTTACTGTACCCACACATATTATATACCGTTTTTCTCGCCATTAAATGGGCTTTCTAAAGATACCATTATTTTCATCATATCATATAATTTACTATAAAAAAAATTATAAAATATGAGGAAAAAATTGAAAAAAACACACACTTTTTCTAACTTTGACCCCCAAAATCTGTTACACATCTACAACCACCAAAAAACACCCATGCTAAATAGTTTCTAAATTTTGTCCTGAGTTTAGAAATACCCAATGTTTACATGTTCTTTGCTTTTTTTGTAAGTTATATGGCCATAAATACAAGTAGCACTTTGCTATTTCCAAACCATTATTTTTCAAAATTAGCGCTAGTTACATTAGAACACTAATATCTTTCAGGAATCTCTGAATATCCATTGACATGTATATATTTTTTTTTTAGTAGACATCCCAAAGTATTCATCTAGGCCCATTTTGGTATATTTCATGCCACCATTTCACCGCCAAATGCGATAAAATACAAAAAATCGTTCACTTTTTTACTAATTTTTTCACAAACTTTTGGTTTCTCACTGAAATTATTTACAAACAGCTTGTGCAATTATGGCTTAAATGGTTGTAAATGCTTCTCTGGGATCCCCTTTGTTCATAAGTAGCAGACATATATGGCTTTGGCGTTGCTTTTTAGTAATTAGAAGGCTGCTAAATGCCACTGCGCACTACACGTGTATTATGCCCAGCAGTGAAGGGGTTAATTATGGAGCATGTAGGGAGCTTTTAGGGATACTTTTAGCTTTAGTGTAGTGTAGTAGACAACCCCAAGTATTGATCTAGGCCAATTTTGGTATATTTCATGCCACCATTTCACCGCCAAATGCGATCAAATAAAAAAAAAACGTTAAATTTTTCACAATTTTAGGTTTCTCACTGAAATCATTTACAAACAGCTTGTGCAATTATGGCACAAATGGTTGTAAATGCTTCTCTGGGATCCCCTTTGTTCAGAAATAGCAGACATATATGGCTTTGGCGTTGTTTTTTGGTAATTAGAAGGCCGCCAAATGCCGCTGCATTTCACACTTGTATTATGGCTAGCAGTGAAGGGGTTAATTATGTAGCTTGCAGGGTTAATTTTAGCTTTAGTGTAGAGCTCAGCCTCCCACCTGAAACATGAGACCACCTGATCCCTCCCAAACAGCTCTCTTCCCTCCCCCACCCCACAATTGTCCCCGCCATCTTAAGTACTGGCAGAAACTCTGCCAGTACTAAAATAAAAGCTATACTTGGGCTTTTTTTTTGTTTTTTTGTGTGGCATATTTACATATGCTGCTGTCTAGGATCCCCCCTTAGTCCCCAACCTCACTGATCCCCCACCAAACAGCTCTCTAACCCTCCCCCTCTGCCTTAATGGGTGCCATCTTGGGTACTGGCAGCTGTCTGCCAGTACCCAGTTTAGTAACAAATGTGCCTTTTTTGTTTTAAAAATACCCTTTTCTGTAGTGTAGCTTCCCCCCCCCCCCCAGACCAACCCCCCACCCCTTCCAGATCCCTTAGCTGTTATTTATAACTTTGAAATCTTTTTTTTTTAGCTTTTACCAGCTTTATTTTTCTGTAGTGTAGCGGTTCCCTCCCGCTCCCGCCCCGTGCACGCGCCTGCCCGCCGCCCCCCGTGCGCGCTCCCGACGGTTCCGCCCCCGATCCCGCCCCCTTCCCTCCACTCGGCACATCGATGGCCGCCCACCCGCCTCCCAGACTTGCTCCCACCCACCAACGATACCGGCCACCGATGTCCGGTGCAGAGAGGGCCACAGAGTGGCTCTCTCTGCATCGGATGGCCAAGGGGGGTTATTGCAGGATGCCTCCATATCGAGGCATCACTGCAATAACCGAAAAGCAGCTGGAAGCGAGCAGGATCGCTTCCAGCTGCTTTCCAGACCAAGGACGTACGCCACACGTCCTCGGTCATTAACTGTATTTTTTTTTAGGACGTGTGGCGTACGTCCTTGGTCATTAAGGGGTTAAAGGACCAGTCAACACAGTAGATTTGCATAATCAACAAATGCAAGATAACAAGACAATGCAATAGCATTTAGTCAGAACTTTAAATGAATAGTAGATTTTTATTCTGACAATTTTAAAAGTTATGTCTATTTCCACTCTCCCTGTACCATGTGGCAGCCATCAGCCAATCACAAATGCATACATGTACCATGTGACAGCCATCAGCCCATCACAAATGCATATACGCTTATTCTGTGAATTCTTGCACATGCTCAGTAGGAGCTGGTGACTCAAAAAGTTTAAATATAAAAAGACTGTGCACTTTAATGGAAGTAAACTGTAAAGTTGTTTAAAATTGCCATCCTCTATCTGAATAATGAAAGTTTAATTTTTACTTGAGTGTCCCTTTAAAACAGACTAATGCTGCAAGTTGTCGCACACTTCTGCATTTGGATGCTAAAGAAAGATTCCAAATGCACATGCCTAGTTTCTGCATGAAGACAAATTTATTTTGGTGACAAAGGAGCGAGAAAAAAAACTAACCTGTATGTAATAAATTTAGTCTCCTTTAAAAGTGTTCTGAAATCAGCTTTGGCGGTAATATATTTGTCTCTGATATATTCTTCAAATTCTCTTTGTCTTTTCTGCAATAAATAAGAAAAAAAATATTAGTAATAGATATGATGTTGCCTTTAATTATCTTGTGTAACAGTAACTCACATTAACAAATGCAGAATATCAAATTTACTCTCTTCATTACTAAAATGCTAAGCTACAAAAAAACACTGGCATTAAACTCTCTGGTCATCCTTACCCGGTCACTGGAAGAAAACTTTATGCACCGAGGATCTTCCTTAATTATCTTCTTTACCTCTTTCCAAGTAGAAGTTAATGTAATCTGAAGAAAAAATATTATACATTATGAAACAAATCAGACAAACTACCTTTATGACTGTACAGAAGTCATACTGCTTTGTATTTGGTTAAGTATGACAATCATTTAATAAAAAAAAAAATGTAAATTGAACAGTGTACGGAAAAAACGATTTCCCCTTTAATGTATTGCCAATTTTCAATTTTATCTTCTGGAGTGTATTACTTTCTTTACAAACAAAAACGTAAAGAAGTTATTTTGTCATTTCAAATAGCTGATGAAATCACCACCTATACTGAAAATTTTAGTACTGTAGTAATGGTACATAAGCTCTGAAAATATCCAGAAGAAATTACACGCCATGTGGCAAAGAGTTAAAGGGACAGTCTAGTATAAATTAAACTTTCATTATTCAGATAGGACTTAATTTTAATCAACTTTCAAATTTACTTTTATTATCAAATGTGCTTTTTTCTCTTGGTATTCTTAGTTTAAACTAAACACAGGTAGGCTCATATGCTAATTTCTAAGCCTTTGAGGGCTGCCTCTTATCACAGGCTTTTAAAATCTCTTTTCAACACAAAGACAGAAAGTACACGTGGGCCATATAGATAACACTGTGTTCAGGCACAGGGGGTTATTTAAGATTTAGCACAAAACAATGCTAAATTTAAGACAATAGATAATACAAAGCCACAGTCATGTGATCAGGGGGCTGGAAGAAGATTCTTAGATACAAGGTAATCACAGAGGTAAAAAACATAATTTATGTAAGAATTTACCTGATAAATTCATTTCTTTCATATTGGCAAGAGTCCATGAGCTAGTAACGTATGGGATATACATTCCTACCAGGAGGGACAAAGTTTCCCAAACCTCAAAATGCCTATAAATACACCCCCCACCACACCCACAATTCAGTTTAACGAATAGCCAAGAAGTGGGGTGATAAGGAGCGAAAGTATCAACAAGGAATTGGAATAATTGTGCTTTATACAAAAAATCATAACCACCATAAAAAGGGTGGGTCTCATGGACTCTTGCCAATATGAAAGAAATTAATTTATCAGGTAAATTCTTACATAAATTATGTTTTCTTTCATGTAATTGGCAAGAGTCCATGAGCTAGTGACGTATGGGATAGCAAATACCCAAGATGTGGCACTCCACGCAAGAGTCACTAGAGGGATAAAAATAAAGACTGCCAATTCCGCTGAAAAATTAATCTACAAGCCAAATCAAAAGTTTTAATCTTATAATGAAAAAAACTGAAATTATAAGCAGATGAATCAAACTGAAAGAGCTGCCTGAAGTGCTTTTCTACCAAAAAATGCTTCTGAAGAAGAAAAAATATCAAAATGGTAGAATTTAGTAAAAGTATGCAAAAAAGACCAAGTTGCTGCTTTGCAAATCTGATCAACAGAAGCTTCATTCCTAAAAGCCAAGGAAGTAGAAACTGACCTAGTAGAATGAGCCGTAATCCTCTGAGGCGGGGATTTACCCAACTCCAAATAAGCATGATGAATCAAAAGCTTTAACAAGATGCCAAAGACATGGCAGAAGCCTTCTGACCTTTCTTAGAACCAGAATAAAGATAACAAATAGACTAGAAGTCTTTCTGAAATCTTTAGTAGCTTCAACATAATATTTCAAAGCTCTTACCACATCCAAAGAATGTAAAGATCTCTCCAGAGAATTCTTGGGATTAGGACACAATGAAGGGACAACAATTTCTCTACTAATGTTGTTGGAATTCACAACCTTAGGTAAAAATTTAAATGAAGTCCGGAAGCCCGCCTTATCCTGATGAAAAATCAGAAAAGGACACACAAGAAAGAGCAGATAATTCAGAAACTCTTGTAGCAGAAGAAATGGCCAAAAGGAACAATACTTTCCAAGAAAGTAATTTAATGTCCAGAGAATGCATAGGATCAAAATGAGGAGCCTGTAAAGCTTTCAAAACGAAATTAAGACTCCAAGGAGGAGAGATTGATTTAATGACAGGCTTAATACGAAAAAAAGCCTGTACAAAACAATGAATATCAGGAAGATTATCAATTTTTCTGTGGAACAGAAAGAGCAGAGATTTGTCCTTTCAAGGAGCTTGCAGACAAACCCTTATCCAAATCATCCTGAAGAAACTGTAAAATTCTAGGAATTCTAAAAGAATGCCAAGAGAATTTATGAGAAGAACACCATGAAATGCAAGTCTTCTAAACTCGGTAATAAATCTTTCTAGACACAGATTTGCGAGCCTGCAACATAGGATTAATCACTGAGTCAGAGAAACCTCTATGACTAAGCACTAAGCGTTCAACCTCCATACCTTCAAATTTAATGATTTGAGATCCTGATGGAAAAATGGGCATTGAGATGGCTTTAACGGAAGTGGCCAAGGTTGGCAACTGGACATCCGAACAAGATCGGCATACCAAAACCTGTGTGGCCATGCTGGAGCCACCAGTAGTACAAATGAACGCTCCATTATGATTTTGGAAATCACTCTCTGAAGAAGAACTAGAGGCGGAAAGATATAAGCAGGTTGATAACTCCAAGGAAGTGACAATGCATCCACTGCTTCCGCCTGAGGATCCCTGGACCGATACCTGGGAAGTTTCCTGTTTAGATGAGAAGTCATCAGATCTATTTCTGGAAGCCCCCACACATCTGAACAATCTGAAAAAACACATCTGGGTGAAGAGACCACTCTCCCAGATGTAAAGTCTGGCGAATGAGATAATCCGCTTCCCATATACCTGGGATATGGACCGCAGAAATTAGACAGGAGCTGGATTCCGCACAAGCAAGTATCCGAGATACTTCTTTCATAGCTTGAGGACTGAGAGTCCGACCTTGATGATTGGCATATGCCACGGTTGTGACATTGTCTGTCTGAAAACAAATAAAACGGTTCTCTCTTCAGAAGAGACCAAACTCTGAGAATCGCACGGAGTTCCAAAATATTGAATGGTAATCTCACCTCTCGAGATTACCAAACCCCCTGCGCTGTCAGAGATCCCCAGACAGCTCCCCAACCTGAAAGACTCGCATCTGTTGTGATCACAGTCCAGGTTGGACAAACGAGAGGCCCCCTGAACTAAACGATGGTGATCTAACCACCAAGTCAGAGATAGTCTAACATTGGGATTTAAGGATATTAATTGTGATATCCTTGTATAATCCCTGCACCATTGATTCAGCATACAAAGCTGAAGAGGTCTCATGTGAAAACGAGTAAAAGGGATCTCGTCCGATGCTGCAGTCATGAGACCTAAAACCTCCATGCACATAGCTACAGAAGGGAATGATTGAAACTGAAGGTTCCGACAAGCTGCAACCAATTTCAGATGTCTCTTGTCTGTTAGAGACAAAGTCATGGATACTGAATCTATTTGGAAACCTAAAAAAAAGAAGAGTCAAAGAACTTTTTGGTAAAATTGATCCTCCAACCATGTTTTTGAAGAAACAACACTAGTTGATTTGTGTGAGATTCTGCAGAACGTAAAGACTGAGCAAGTACCAAGATATCGTCCAAATAAGGAAACGCCGCAATGCCCCACTCTCTTATTACAGAGAGTAGGGCACCGAGAACCTTTGAAAAGATCCTTGGAGCTGTCGCTAGGCCAAAAGGAAGAACAACAAATTGGTAATGCTTGTCTAGAAAAGAGAATCTCAGGAACTGATGGTGATCTGGATGAATCGGAATATGAAGATATGCATCCTGTAAGTCTATTGTGGACATATAATGCCCTTGCTGAACAAAAGGCAGAATAGTCCTTATAGTCACCATTTTGAATGTTGGAATTCTCACATAACGGTTCAAAATTTTTAGATCCAGAACTGGTCTGAAAGAACAGATTTGAATAAAACCCCAGACCCCGTTCCTGAACAGGAACTGGCACAATTACCTCAGATACCTCCAGGTCTGAAACACACTTGAGGAAAGCCTGAGCCTTCTCTGGGTTCACTGGAATGCGTGAGAGAAAGAAACTTCTCACAGGTGGTCTTACTTTGAAACCTATTCAGTACCCTTGAGAAACAATGTTCTGAATCCAATGATTTTGGATTGAATTGATCCAAACATCCTTGAAGAATTTTAGTCCGCCCCCTACCAGCTGAGCTGGAATGAGGGCCACACCTTCATGCGGACTTGGGGGCTGATTTAGACCTTTTAAATGGCTTGGATTTATTCCAGACTGAAGAAGGCTTCCAATTGGAAACCGTTCCCTTAGGGGAAGGATCAGGTTTCTGTTCCTTATTTTGTCGAAAGGAACGAAAACTGTTAGAAGCCTTAAATTTCCCTTTAGATTTTTTATCGTGAGGCAAAAAAGCTCCCTTCCCCACAGTGACAGTTGAAATAATTGAATCCAACTGAGAACCAAATAATTTATTACCTTGGAAAGAGAGAGATAGCAACGTTGATTTAGAAGTCCTATCAGCATTCCAAGATTTAAGCCATAAAGCTCTTCTAGCTAATATAGCTAAAGACATATCTGACATCAATTCTGATGATATCAAAAATGGCATCACAAATGAAATTATTAGCATGTTGAATTAACTTAACAATGCTATACACATTATGATCGGATACTTGTTGCGCTAGGGTTTCCAACCAAAAAGTTGAAGCAGATGCAACATCAGCCAATGAAATAGCAGGCCTAAGAAGATGACCTGAACATAAATAAGCTTTCCTTAGATAAGATTCAAGTTTCCTATCTAAAGGATCTTTAAAAGAAGTACTATCTGCCGTAGGAATAGTAGTACGTTTAGCAAGAGTAGAGATGGCCCCATCAACTTTGGGGATCTTTTCCCAAAACTCCAATCTATCAGACAGCAAAGGGTACAATTTCTTAAACCTTGAAAGAGTAGTAAATTAAGTACCCAGTCTATTCCATTCCCTAGAAATTACATCTGAAATAGCATCAGGAACTGGAAAAACCTCTGGAATAACTACATGAGGTTTAAAAACTGAATTTAAACGTTTACTAGTTTTAATATCAAGAGGACTAGTCTCCTCCATATCTAATGCAATCAACACCTCTTTAAATAAGGAACGAATATACTCTATTTTAAATAAGTATGAAGATTTGTCAGTGTCAATATCTGAGGCAGAATCTTCTGAACCAGATAGATCCTCATCAGAGATAAATCAGAATGTTGTTGGTCATTTAAAAATTTATCAATTGTATGAGAAGTTTTAAAAGACCTTTTACCTTTATTAGAAGGTGGTATGACAGACAAAGCCTTCTGAATAGAATTAGAAACAAATTCTCTCACATTAACAGGAATATCCTGAGCATTAGATGTTGAAGGAATAACAACAGGTAATGGATTACTACTAACGGAAATATTTTCTGCATGTAAAAGTTTGTCATGACAACTATCACAAACTACAGCCGGATGAACAGTTAACACAAGTTTACAACAAATGCACTTAGCTTTGGTAGAACCGACATCAGGCAGCAGGATTCCAATAGTGGATTCTGAAACAGGATCAGATTAAGACATCTTGCAATATATATGTAAGAGAAAAAATAACATATAAAGCAAAAATATCAATTTCCTTATATGACAGTTTCAGGAATGGGAAAAAATGCAAACAGAATAAGCCTCTGGAAACCAGAAGCAAAAATACATGAAGACTTAAATACTGTCAAAAGTCTGGCGCCAAGTATGACGCCCACAACTGACAAAATATTTTTGGCGCCAAAAACGTCTGCAACAAACACGAGCGTCAAAGATGACGGAACTACGTGAAAATTCTCGGCGCCAACTAAGACGCCGGAAATGACGAAAATACGTCAGCAAACGTAATTCTCGCGCAGAGAATGACGCAATAAATTATAGCATTTTGCGCACCCATTAACGAGGCTAACAGCCCGCAATTTAGAAAAAAGTAAATTTGAAAAAATTCAGGTAAGAAACATTTTTTTTTATATGTGCATTTCCCAAAATGAAACTGACAGTCTGCAAAAAGGAAATATACTGATAAACCTGAATCATGGCCAATATAAGAACAAACATATTTAGAACTTTACATTTAAAGTGCCAAACCATAGCTGAGTGTGTCTTAATAAAGGAAAACATACTTGCCAAAAGACACTCATCTACATAAAGTAGATAGCCAAACCAGTACTGAAACGAGAATCAGCAAAGGTAATGGTATATAAGAGTATATCGTCGATCTGAAAAGGGAGGTAGGAGATGAATCTCTACGACCGATAACAGAGAACCTATGAAATAGATCCCCGTTAGGATGACCATTGCATTCAATAGGTAATACTCCCTTCACATCCTTCTGTTATTCACTGCACTCTGAGAGGAACCGGGCTTCAGCATGCTGAGAAGCGCATATCAACGTAGAAATCTAGCACAAACTTACTTCACCACCTCCATAGGAGGCAAAGTTTGTAAAACTGAATTGTGGGTGTGGTGGGGGTGTATTTATAGGCATTTTGAGGTTTGGGAAACTTTGCCCCTCCTGGTAGGAATGTATATCCCATACGTCACTAGCTCATGGACTAATGGATTAATATAACTGTGTTGGTTATGCAAAACTGGAGAATGGGTAATAAAGGGATTATCTTTTAAAACAATAACAATTCTATGGTAGACTGACCCTTTAATACAATTTTTATTTTCAATTGCTATTTCAGAAAGAGATAAGGAGGCTTACAGGCCCACTTATCAAGCTCCGTATGGAGCTTGAAGGGCCGTGTTTCTGGCGAGTCTTCAAACTCGCCAGAAACACAACTTATGAAGCAGCGGTCTAACGACCGCTGCTCCATAACCCTGTCCGCCTGCTCTGAACAGGCGGACAGGAATCGCCAGACATCAACCCGATCGAATACGTTCGGGTTGATTGACAGCTCCCTGCTGGCGGCCGATTGGCCGCGAGTCAGCAGGGGGCGGCGTTGCACCAGCAGCTCTTGTGAGCTGCTGGTGCAATGTTAAATGCGGAGAGCGTATTGCTCTCCGCATTTAGCGAGGTCTTGCGGACCTGATCCGCAGTGTCGGATCAGGTCCGCAAGCCCTTTGATAAATGGGCCTGTTAGAGTTTATATAGAGTGATACGATTATGCACTATGTTCCCTCTGCAAGCTCAACCTATTTTAATGGTTTGTGGCTTTAAAGTGCAAAAACAAATTTCAAAAAACATAATTTATGTAAGAACTTACCTGATAAATTCATTTCTTTCATATTAGCAAGAGTCCATGAGCTAGTGACGTATGGGATATACATTCCTACCAGGAGGGGCAAAGTTTCCCAAACCTTAAAATGCCTATAAATACACCCCTCACCACACCCACAATTCAGTTTAACGAATAGCCAAGAAGTGGGGTGATAAGAAAAAAGTGCGAAAGCATATAAAATAAGGAATTGGAATAATTGTGCTTTATACAAAAAAATCATAACCACCACAAAAAAGGGCGGGCCTCATGGACTCTTGCTAATATGAAAGAAATGAATTTATCAGGTAAGTTCTTACATAAATTATGTTTTCTTTCATGTAATTAGCAAGAGTCCATGAGCTAGTGACGTATGGGATAATGACTACCCAAGATGTGGATCTTTCCACACAAGAGTCACTAGAGAGGGAGGGATAAAAACAGAATTTATGTTTACCTGATAAATTACTTTCTCCAACGGTGTGTCCGGTCCACGGCGTCATCCTTACTTGTGGGATATTCTCCTCCCCAACAGGAAATGGCAAAGAGCCCAGCAAAGCTGGTCACATGATCCCTCCTAGGCTCCGCCTACCCCAGTCATTCGACCGACGTTAAGGAGGAATATTTGCATAGGAGAAACCATATGATACCGTGGTGACTGTAGTTAAAGAAAATAAATTATCAGACCTGATTAAAAAAAAACCAGGGCGGGCCGTGGACCGGACACACCGTTGGAGAAAGTAATTTATCAGGTAAACATAAATTCTGTTTTCTCCAACATAGGTGTGTCCGGTCCACGGCGTCATCCTTACTTGTGGGAACCAATACCAAAGCTTTAGGACACGGATGAAGGGAGGGAGCAAATCAGGTCACCGAAATGGAAGGCACCACGGCTTGCAAAACCTTTCTCCCAAAAATAGCCTCAGAAGAAGCAAAAGTATCAAACTTGTAAAATTTGGTAAAAGTGTGCAGTGAAGACCAAGTCGCTGCCCTACATATCTGATCAACAGAAGCCTCGTTCTTGAAGGCCCATGTGGAAGCCACAGCCCTAGTGGAATGAGCTGTGATACTTTCGGGAGGCTGCCGTCCGGCAGTCTCGTAAGCCAATCTGATGATGCTTTTAATCCAAAAAGAGAGAGAGGTAGAAGTTGCTTTTTGACCTCTCCTTTTACCAGAATAAACAACAAACAAGGAAGATGTTTGTCTAAAATCCTTTGTAGCATCTAAATAGAATTTTAGAGCGCGAACATCCAAATTGTGCAACAAACGTTCCTTCTTTGAAACTGGTTTCGGACACAGAGAAGGTACGATAATCTCCTGGTTAATGTTTTTGTTAGAAACAACTTTTGGAAGAAAACCAGGTTTAGTACGTAAAACCACCTTATCTGCATGGAACACCAGATAAGGAGGAGAACACTGCAGAGCAGATAATTCTGAAACTCTTCTAGCAGAAGAGATTGCAACTAAAAACAAAACTTTCCAAGATAATAACTTAATATCAACGGAATGTAAGGGTTCAAACGGAACCCCCTGAAGAACTGAAAGAACTAAATTGAGACTCCAAGGAGGAGTCAAAGGTTTGTAAACAGGCTTAATTCTAACCAGAGCCTGAACAAAGGCTTGAACATCTGGCACAGCTGCCAGCTTTTTGTGAAGTAACACAGACAAGGCAGAAATCTGTCCCTTCAGGGAACTTGCAGATAATCCTTTTTCCAATCCTTCTTGAAGGAAGGATAGAATCTTAGGAATCTTAACCTTGTCCCAAGGGAATCCTTTAGATTCACACCAACAGATATATTTTTTCCAAATTTTGTGGTAAATTTTTCTAGTTACAGGCTTTCTGGCCTGAACAAGAGTATCGATAACAGAATCTGAGAACCCTCGCTTCGATAAGATCAAGCGTTCAATCTCCAAGCAGTCAGCTGGAGTGAAACCAGGTTCGGATGTTCGAACGGACCCTGAACAAGAAGGTCTCGTCTCAAAGGTAGCTTCCAAGGTGGAGCCGATGACATATTCACCAGATCTGCATACCAAGTCCTGCGTGGCCACGCAGGAGCTATCAAGATCACCGACGCCCTCTCCTGATTGATCCTGGCTACCAGCCTGGGGATGAGAGGAAACGGCGGGAACACATAAGCTAGTTTGAAGGTCCAAGGTGCTACTAGTGCATCCACTAGAGCCGCCTTGGGATCCCTGGATCTGGACCCGTAGCAAGGAACTTTGAAGTTCTGACGAGAGGCCATCAGATCCATGTCTGGAATGCCCCACAGCTGAGTGACTTGGGCAAAGATTTCCGGATGGAGTTCCCACTCCCCCGGATGCAATGTCTGACGACTCAGAAAATCCGCTTCCCAATTTTCCTGTGAACTTGGCCCTCGCTAGCTGAGGCCAAGCCTTGAGAGTATTGAATATCGCTCTCAGTTCCAGAATATTTATCGGTAGAAGAGATTCTTCCCGAGACCAAAGACCCTGAGCTTTCAGGGCTCCCCAGACCGCGCCCCAGCCCATCAGACTGGCGTCGGTCGTGACAATGACCCACTCTGGTCTGCGGAATGTCATCCCTTGTGACAGGTTGTCCAGGGACAGCCACCAACGGAGTGAGTCTCTGGTCCTCTGATTTACTTGTATCTTCGGAGACAAGTCTGTATAATCCCCATTCCACTGACTGAGCATGCACAGTTGTAATGGTCTTAGATGAATGCGCGCAAAAGGAACTATGTCCATTGCCGCTACCATCAACCCGATCACTTCCATGCACTGAGCTATGGAAGGAAGAGGAACGGAATGAAGTATCCGACAAGAGTCTAGAAGCTTTGTTTTTCTGGACTCTGTCAGAAATATCCTCATTTCTAAGGAGTCTATTATTGTTCCCAAGAAGGGAACCCTTGTTGACGGAGATAGAGAACTCTTTTCCACGTTCACTTTCCATCCGTGAGATCTGAGAAAGGCCAGGACGATGTCCGTGTGAGCCTTTGCTTGAGGAAGGGACGACGCTTGAATCAGAATGTCGTCCAAGTAAGGTACTACAGCAATGCCCCTTGGTCTTAACACAGCTAGAAGGGACCCTAGTACCTTTGTGAAAATCCTTGGAGCAGTGGCTAATCCGAAAGGAAGCGCCACGAACTGGTAATGCTTGTCCAGGAATGCGAACCTTAGGAACCGATGATGTTCCTTGTGGATAGGAATATGTAGATACGCATCCTTTAAATCCACCGTGGTCATGAATTGACCTTCCTGGATGGAAGGAAGAATAGTTCGAATGGTTTCCATCTTGAACGATGGAACCTTGAGAAACTTGTTTAAGATCTTGAGATCTAAGATTGGTCTGAACGTTCCCTCTTTTTTGGGAACTATGAACAGATTGGAGTAGAACCCCATCCCTTGTTCTCTTAATGGAAACCTAAAGTAACACTTTCACATACATTTTTATATTATGCAGCTGGTTATAACAAGCTTTTTGGAAACAAATTAAGCAGAAACCAATTTTATATTATTGTGCCACTTTCAGTGGAAGCTTTGTTAAGTCATTTTATATAAACCACTGAAGAATTTACAAGAACTCTAAGCAGGAAACAAAGACAGTCTACTTCCACAATCCATACTTTAGTAGTAAGGTACTGTAATAACAGTCTGACTTACTGCATATGTTTCATCAAGGAGTTGTCTGAATTGCTCACGCTTCTTTTTAGTAAGGGCATCAATATGTTCATTGAACAGTTTTTCCTTCTCCTCCCTTTCTAGTACTGAGCCAGACTCCCAACGATGGTCTTTTCGCAATGTCCTCCTCGTATCAGACCATGAAACATCTGAGGATCGTACCTACAAATGTATAAAAAAAAAAAAGAAAATTTGCAAAAATTTAGCCATCTTAGATAATCAGTATTATAACCTTTAGCATTACATGAAAAGGTGCAGAGAAATTTGTGCTCCTTAGATAACTTGCACGATATTTGTTTGATCATATCACTGCAAATCAGACAAATGCAGGTTGCATCCGACAACCGTTCTTCCACAATTCATATTACATTGCTGTACTAGAAAAATACATTTCATCTCAAAATAGATTTATTCACACACACACACCACAAAATACGTATATAAAAATTACCATATCAGAAAGAAGAGCTTTGAAATTCTGGATAGCTTCCTCTCGTTTGTGTTGCTCTCTCTCTCTGTCAATTTCCTTGGTTTGCTCAGAGCGTGCTTTCTGTACCTCCCGCTCTCTTTCACGTAAACTTGCCTCAATGCGTGCTTGTCTTTCAAGTTCTTTCTCTTTTTCAGTATCTAAATTCTAGGATAAGAAATATTTTAAAGGGACACTCAGGTTAAATTACATTTTCGTGATTCAGATACAGCATGTAATTTTAAACAACTTTCCAATTTACTTCCATTAAAAAAAATGTGCACAGTCTTTTATATTTACAATTTTTGAGTCACCAGATCCTACTGAGCATGTGCAAGAATTAACTGACTATACGTATATGCATTTGTGATTGGCTGATTGCTATCACATGGTACAAGGGGAGTGGAAATATACATAACTTTGAAATTTGTTATAAAAAAATCTACTACTCATTTGAAGTTCAGACTAAGTGCTATTGCATTGTCTTGTTATCTTGCATTTGTTGATTATGCAAATCTAATGTGTTGACTGGTCCTTTAACATGCAACACTGTTGCCAAATGTGAAGGACCAGGAATTTGACATTGAACATATTCAGAAATATTAATTTGAATTAAGCTGCTGCAAAACGTTCCGGTCTAAGAAGTTCATCTAGAGATTTAATCAGGGCTATATTTTTAAAAAACTTTTTTTTTTGTTGCTTAAAAATACGAAAAGGGATAGTAAACGCAGAAAAATTTATGTAAGAACTTGCCTGATAAATTCATTTTTCATGGTGGCGAGAGTCCACATGCTAGTTACTGAAGGGATATACATTCCTACCAGGAGGGGGCAAAGTTTCCCAAACCTCAAATGCCTATAAATACACCTCCCACCACACTCATACCTCAGTTTAACATATAGCCAAGTTAGTGAGGTGTAGGAGTAAAAGCATAAAAAGAGGAAAAGGATAATTTGCTTTATAAAAAAAATAAATTATAAACCTGAAAAAAATGGGTTGACTCTCACCGCCATGAAAAATTAATTTATCAGCTAAGTTCTTACATAAATTATGTTTCCTTTCATATAGGTGGCGAGAGTCCATGAGCTAGTTACTTTTGGGATACAATACCCAATATGTGGAAGTCCACGAGTAACTATAGGAGGGATAAAATAAAAACAGCTACTTCCGCTGAGAAATTAAATCCCCCAAAAATTTTTGTTTTCTTAAAAATTCAAAAAACTTAAATCATAGGCACTAGAATTAAACAGACAGCTGCCTGAAGAACCTGTCTACCAAAACCTGCTTCCGAAGAAGCAAAAACATGAAAATGGTAAAATTTAGTAAATGTATGCAAAGAAGACCAAGTGGCTGCTTTGCAGATTTGATCAACTAAATCTTCATTCTTGAAAGCCCATGATGTGGCAACTGATCTTGTAGAATGAGCCGTTATTCTCAGAGGTGGAGACTGCCCACTTCCAAACAAGCTTTGTGAATGAGAAGTTTCAACCAAGATGCCAAAGAAATGGCAGAGGCTTTCTGACCTTTTCTGGGATCAGAAAAAATACACTAGAAGTCTTTCTGAAATCTTTAGTAGCCTCATAATAATATTTCAAAGCTCTTACCACATCCAAAGAATGCAAAGACCTTTCAAGAGTATTAGGATTAGGACACAAGAAGGGAATCATTTTCATATTAAATGTTGGAATTCACAACTTTAGGCAAAAATGTAAGCGAAGTCCGCAAAACAGCTTAATCTTGATGGAAAATCAGATTTTGCAAGAGACTTGCAAGAGAGCAGACAACTCAGAAACTCTTTTAGCAGACGAGATAGCCAAGAGAAATAACATTTTCCAAGAAAGTAGTTTAATGCCCAAAGAATGCACAGGCTCATAAGGAGGAGCCTGCAAAGTCTTTAATACCAAATTTAGACTCCAAGGAGGAGAGATGGATTTAATAACAGGTTTTATATGAGTCAAAGTCTGTACAAAACAGTGAACATCAGGAAGATTAGCAATCTTTCTGTGAAATAAAACAGAAAGGGCAGCATTGGCAGACAAACCTTTATCCAAACCATCCTGAAGAAATGGCAGAATCGTAGGAATTCTAAAAGAATGACAAGAATAATCATGAGAGGAACACCATGAAAACATAATTTATGCTTACCTGATAAATTTATTTCTCTTGTAGTGTATCCAGTCCACGGATCATCCATTACTTGTGGGATATTCTCCTTCCCAACAGGAAGTTGCAAGAGAATCACCCACAGCAGAGCTGCTATATAGCTCCTCCCCTCACTGCCATATCCAGTCATTCGACCGAAACAAGACGAGAAAGGAGAAACCATAGGGTGCAGTGGAGACTGTAGTTTAATTAAAATTTAGACCTGCCTTAAAAGGACAGGGCGGGCCGTGGACTGGATACACTACAAGAGAAATACATTTATCAGGTAAGCATAAATTATGTTTTCTCTTGTTAAGTGTATCCAGTCCATGGATCATCCATTACTTGTGGGATACCAATACCAAAGCTAAAGTACACGGATGATGGGAGGGACAAGGCAGGAACTTAAACGGAAGAAACCACTGCCTGTAGAACCCATAAGGAGAATCACAATGTAAGGCCGATAACTCAGAGACTCTTCGAGCCGAGGAAATAGCCATCAAAAACAGAACTTTCCAAGATAAAAAGTTTAATATCAATGGAATGAAGGGGTTCAAACGGAACTCCCTGAAGAACTTTAAGAACCAAGTTTAAGCTCCACGGGGGAGCAACAGTTTTAAACACAGGCTTAATCCTAACCAAAGCCTGACAAAATGCCTGGACGTCTGGAACTTCTGCCAGACGCTTGTGCAAAAGAATAGACAGAGCAGAGATCTGTCCGTTTAAAGAACTAGCTGATAAGCCTTTGTCCAAACCCTCTTGGAGAAAGGACAATATCCTAGGAATCCTAACCTTACTCCATGAGTAACTCTTGGATTCACACCAATAAAGATATTTACGCCATATCTTATGGTAGATTTTCCCGGTGACAGGCTTCCGAGCCTGTATTAAGGCATCAATGACTGACTCGGAGAAGCCACGCCTTGATAGAATCAAGCGTTCAATCTCCATGCAGTCAGTCTCAGAGAAAGTAGATTTGGATGATTGAAAGGACCTTGTATTAGAAGGTTCTGCCTCAGAGGCAGAATGCATGGTGGAAGAGATGACATGTCCACTAGGTCTGCATACCAGGTCCTGCGTGGCCACGCAGGCGCTATCAGAATCACCGATGCTCTCTCCTGTTTGATTTTGGCAATCAGTCGAGGGAGCAGAGGAAACGGTGGAAACACATAGGCCAGGTTGAAGAACCAAGGAGCTGCTAGAGCATCTATCAGCGTTGCTCCCGGGTCCCTGGACCTGGATCCGTAACAAGGAAGCTTGGTGTTCTGGCGAGACGCCATGAGATCCAGTTCTGGTTTGCCCCAACGATGGACCAGTTGAGCAAACACCTCCGGATGGAGTTCCCACTCCCCGGATGAAAAGTCTGACGACTTAGAAAATCCGCCTCCCAGTTCTCTACGCCTGGGATGTGGATCGCTGACAGGTGGCAAGAGTGAGACTCTGCCCAGCGAATTATCTTTGAGACTTCTAACATCGCTAGGGAACTCCTGGTTCCCCCTTGATGGTTGATGTAAGCCACAGTCGTGATGTTGTCCGACTGAAATCTGATGAACCTCAGTGTTGCTAACTGAGGCCAAGCTAGAAGAGCATTGAATATTGCTCTTAACTCCAGAATATTTATTGGGAGGAGTTTCTCCTCCTGAGTCCACGATCCCTGAGCCTTCAGGGAGTTCCAGACTGCACCCCAACCTAGAAGGCTTGCATCTGTTGTTACAATCGTCCAATCTGGCCTGCGAAAGGTCATACCCTTGGACAGATGGACCCGAGAAAGCCACCAGAGAAGAGAATCTCTGGTCTCTTGATCCAGATTTAGTAGAGGGGACAAATCTGAGTAATCCATTCCACTGACTTAGCATGCATAATTGCAGGCGCGCAAATGGCACTATGTCCATTGCCGCTACCATTAAGCCGATTACTTCCATGCACTGAGCCACTGACGGGCGTGGAATGAAGGACACGGCAAGCATTTAGAAGTTTTGATAACCTGGACTCCGTCAGGTAAATTTTCATCTCTACAGAATCTATAAGAGTCCCTAGGAAGGAGACTCTTGTGAGTGGTGATAGAGAACTCTTTTCCACGTTCACTTTCCACCCATGCGACCTCAGAAATGCCAGAACTATCTCTGTATGAGACTTGGCAATTTGAAAGCTTGACGCCTGTATCAGGATGTCGTCTAGATACGGAGCCACCGCTATGCCTCGCGGTCTTAGAACCGCCAGAAGTGAGCCCAGAACCTTTGTAAAAATTCTCGGGGAAGGCCAACCCGAAGGGAAGAGCTACAAATTGGTAATGCCTGTCTAGAAAGGCAAACCTTAGGAACCGATGATGATCTTTGTGAATCGGTATGTGAAGGTAGGCATCCTTTAAGTCCACTGTGGTCATGTACTGACCCTCTTGGATCATGGGTAGGATGGTCCGAATAGTTTCCATTTTGAATGATGGAACTCTGAGGAATTTGTTTAAGATCTTTAGATCCAAGATTGGTCTGAAGGTTCCCTCTTTCTTGGGAACCACAAACAGATTTGAATAAAATCCCTGTCCTTGTTCCGTCCGCGGAACTGGATGGATCACTCCCATTACTAGGAGGTCTTGCACACAGCTTAGGAATGCCTCTTTCTTTATCTGGTTTGCTGATAACCTTGAAAGATGAAATCTCCCTTGTGGAGGAGAAGCTTTGAAGTCCAGAAGATATCCCTGAGATATGATCTCCAACGCCCAGGGATCCTGAACATCTCTTGCCCACGCCTGGGCGAAGAGAGAAAGTCTGCCCCCCACTAGATCCGTTTCCGGATAGGGGGCCATTCCTTCATGCTGTCTTGGGGGCAGCAGCAGGCTTCCTGGCCTGCTTGCCCTTGTTCCAGGACTGGTTAGGTTTCCAGGCCTGTCTGGAATGAGCAACAGTTCCCTCTTGTTTTGAAGCGGAGGAAGTTGATGCTGCTCCTGCCTTGAAATTTCGAAAGGCACGAAAATTAGACTGTTTGGCCTTTGATTTGGCCCTGTCCTGAGGAAGGGTATGACCCTTGCCTCCAGTAATGTCAGCAATAATTTCCTTCAAGCCAGGCCCGAATAAGGTCTGCCCCTTGAAAGGAATGTTGAGTAATTTAGACTTTGAAGTCACGTCAGCTGACCAGGATTTAAGCCATAGTGCCCTACGAGCCTGGATGGCGAATCCGGAATTCTTAGCCGTTAGTTTAGTCAAATGAACAATGGCATAAGAAACAAATGAGTTGGCTAGCTTAAGCGTTCTAAGCTTGTCAATAATTTCATTCAATGGAGCTGTCTGGATGGCCTCTTCCAGGGCCTCAAACCAGAATGCCGCCGCAGCAGTGACAGGCGCAATGCATGCAAGGGGCTGTAAAATAAAACCTTGTTGAATAAACATTTTCTTAAGGTAACCCTCCAATTTGTTATCCATTGGATCTGAAAAAGCACAACTGTCCTTAACCAGGATAGTGGTACGCTTTGCTAAAGTAGAAACTGCTCCCTCCACCTTAGGGACCGTCTGCCATAAGTCCCGTGTAGTGGCGTCTATTGGAAACATTTTTCTAAATATAGGAGGTGGGGAAAAGGGCACACCGGGTCTATCCCACTCCTTGCTAATAATTTCTGTAAGCCTTTTAGGTATAGGAAAAACGTCAGTACACACCGGCACCGCATAGTATCTATCCAGCCTACACAATTTCTCTGAAATTGCAACTGTGTTACAGTCATTCAGAGCAGCTAATACCTCCCCAAGCAATACACGGAGGTTCTCAAGCTTAAATTTAAAATTAGAAATCTCTGAATCAGGTTTCCCCGAGTCAGAGATGTCACCCACAGACTGAAGCTCTCCGTCCTCATGTTCTGTATACTGTGACGCAGTATCAGACATGGCTCTAACAGCATTTGCGCGCTCTGTATCTCTTCTAACCCCAGAGCTATCGCGCTTGCCTCTTAATTCAGGCAATCTAGTTAATACCTCTGACAGGGTATTATTCATGATTGCAGCCATGTCCTGCAAGGTAATCGCTATGGGCGTCCCTGATGTAATTGGCGCCATATTAGCGGGCGTCCCCTGAGCGGGAGGCGAAGGGTCTGACACGTGGGGAGAGTTAGTCGGCATAACTTCCCCCTCGACAGAACCCTCTGGTGATAATTCTTTTATAGATAAAGACTGATCTTTACTGTTTAAGGTGAAATCAATACATTTAGTACACATTCTCCTATGGGGCTCCACCATGGCTTTCAAACATAATGAACAAGTAGGTTCCTCTGTGTCAGACATGTTTAAACAGACTAGCAATGAGACTAGCAAGCTTGGAAAACACTTTAAAACAAGTTTACAAGCAATATAAAAAACGTTACTGCGCCTTTAAGAAACACAAATTTTCCCAAATTTTGAAATAACAGTGAAAAAATGCAGTTACACTAACGAAATTTTTACAGTGTATGTAATAAGTTAGCTGAGCATGGCACCCACTTGCAAATGGATGATTAACCCCTTAATACCAAAAACGGAATAACAAATGACAAAAACGTTTTTTAAACAGTCACAACAACTGCCACAGCTCTACTGTGGCTTTTTACCTCCCTCAATACGACTTTTGAAGCCTTTTGAGCCCTTCAGAGAAGTCCTGGATCATGCAGGAAGAAGCTGGATGTCTGTCTGTAATTTTTGCTGTGCAAAAAAACGCAAAAATAGGCCCTTCCCACTCATATTACAACAGTGGGAAGCCTCAGGGAACTGTTTCTAGGCAAAATTCAAGCCAGCCATGTGGAAAAAACTAGGCCCCAATAAGTTTTATCACCAAACATATGTAAAAAACGATTAAACATGCCAGCAAACATTTTAAAATACACTTTTATAAGAGTATGTATCTCTATTAATAAGCCTGATACCAGTCGCTATCACTGCATTTAAGGCTTTACTTACATTACTTCGGTATCAGCAGCATTTTCTAGCAAATTCCAGCCCTAGAAAAATATTTTAACTGCACATACCTTATTGCAGGAAAACCTGCACGCTATTCCCCCTCTGAAGTTACCTCACTCCTCAGAATATGTCAGAACAGCAAAGGATCTTAGTTACTTCTGCTAAGATCATAGAAAACGCAGGCAGATTCTTCTTCTAAATACTGCCTGAGATAAACAGTACACTCCGGTACCATTTAAAAATAACAAACTTTTGATTGAAGAAATAAACTAAGTATAAAACACCACAGTCCTCTTACGACCTCCATCTTAGTTGAGAGTTGCAAGAGAATGACTGGATATGGCAGTGAGGGGAGGAGCTATATAGCAGCTCTGCTGTGGGTGATCCTCTTGCAACTTCCTGTTGGGAAGGAGAATATCCCACAAGTAATGGATGATCTGTGGACTGGATACACTTAACAAGAGAAATATAGGTTTTCCAAACCTTATGATATATTTTCCTTGAAACAGAGTCAGAGAAACCTCTATAACCAAGGACTAAGCATTCAATCCCATGCCTTCAAATTTAGAGATTTGAGATCCGGATGGAAAAATAGGCCTTGAGACAGAAGGTCTTGTCTTAGAGGAAGTGACCAAGGTTGGCAACTGGACATTCTGACAAAGTCTGCATACCAGAACCTGTGAGGCCATGCTGGTGCTATCAAACACATACGATTGTTACATTATGATCTTTGAGATCACTCTTGGAAGAACCAGAGGTGGAAAAAAAGTAAGCAGGTTGGTAAAACCATGGAACTGCTAGAGCATCCATCAATTCAACATGAGAATCCCTGGACCTGGAGAGGTATCTGGGAAGTTTCTTGTTTAGACGAGAGGCCATCAGATCTAGGTGTGGAAGAGCCCACATCTGCACAATCTGATAGAACACATATGGATGGAGAGACCACTACCTCGGATGTAGAGTCTGACGGCTGAGATAACCCACTTCCCAATTGTCTACACCTGGTATATGAATTGCAGTGATTAGACAACAGTTGGATTCCGCCCAAGAAAGTATTTGAAATACTGCTTTCATTGTTAGGGGACTACGAGTCCCCCCTTGATGATTGACATATGCCACTGTTGTGACATTGTGTGTTTGAAACCAAATATACGATTCTATCTTAGAACTCTGTGCTATTTTCAGAACTCTTCTAGCTTGACCTCTAAGATATTGATTGGTAACCTCGCCTCTCAAGGATTCCAAACTCTTTGTGCTGTCAGAGACCCCCCCCCCCCCCAAACAGCTCCCCAACCTGTGAGACTTGCATCTGTTGTGATCACAGTCCAGGTAGGACGAACAAAAGGAGGCCCCTTGAACAATAAGGTGATGGTTTAACCAACAAGTCAGAGAGAGTTGAGTGTTGGGATTAAAGTATATCAGTTGTGATATCAGTATAATCTGTGCAACATGCGAAGCTGTAGAGGTCTCATGTGAAAACGAGCAAAAGTGTGCGCATCCAATGCAGCAATCATGAGAGCTAAAACTTCCATTCACATAGCCACTGAAGGGAATGATAGTGACTGAAGGTTTAGACAAGCTGAAACCAATCTCAAACGTCTCTTTTCTGTTAGATTCAGTGTCCATGACTCTATCCCTATCAGGAAACCTAAAAAGGTGACCTTTGTCTGAGGAATCAAGAAACTCTTTGGTAAATTGATCCTCCAACCATGTCTTTGAAGAAGCAGCAGAAGCTGTTTCATATGAGATTCTGCTAAATGAAAAGATTGAGCTAGTACCAAGATATGGTCCTAATAAGGAAACACAGCAATACCCTGCTCTCTGATTACAGATAGGGCAACTAGAACTTTTGAGAATATTCTTGGTGCTGTTGCAATGCCAAATGGAAGAGCGACAAATTGGTAATGCTTGTTTAGAAAAGAGAATCTCAGAAATAGTGATCTGGATGAATCAGTAAGTGAAGGTAAGTGTCCTGTAAGTCTATTGTGGACATGAAGTGACCTTGTTGAACAAAATGCAGAATAGTCCTTATAGTCACCATCTTGAAAGTTGGGACTCTTACAAAACGATTTAAATTTTTAGATCCAAAATTTGTCTGAAAGAATTTTCCATCTTTGGTACAATGAATAGATTTAAATAAAAACCCAATCCTTGTTCCTACTGTGGAACTGGGACAATTACCCCTTAAAGTTCTAGATCTGAGTTTACACTGGGTTTTTTGGTACATGGGTAAGAGAAAATTTTCCCATGGGAGGTCTTATTCTGAATCCTATTTGATACCCCTGAGAAATTATATTCTGAATCCACTGATTTTGGACAGAGTCTGTCCAAACTCTTTGAAATAGCTTTACTCTACCCCATACCAGAAGAACTGGTTTGAGGGCTGCACCTTCATGTAGGTTTAGGGGCGGGATTTAGTTTGTTATAAGGCTTGGATTTATTCCAAATCGGAGATGGTCTCCAATTAGAGCCAGAGGCCTTAGGGGAAGGAGTGGTTTTCGGTTCTCTATTCTGACGAAAAGAACAAAAACGATTAACGAGCTTTAAATTTACCCTTAGATTTCTTGTCTTGGGGCAGAAAAACTCCCTTACCCCCAACAGTGGAGATAATAGAATCCAATTGTGAACCAATAAGATTTTTTACCTTGAAAAGAGATAATCTAGTTTTAGACACCATGTCAGCATTCCAAGATTTAAGCCATAAAGCTTTTCTAGTTAGAATGGCTAAAGACATGGATTTGACATTGATCTTCATAGCATCAAATATAGCATCACAAATAAAATGATTTGCATGTTGAAGTAAAACAATAACGTTAGATAATTCAGAATTTGAAGACAACTGCTGTGCTAAACTGTTCAACCAAAAACTAAATTTATGCTTACCTGATAAATTTATTTCTTCTATGGTAAGACGAGTCCACAGATTCATCCTTTACTTGTGGGATATTATCCTTCCCTACAGGAAGTGGCAAAGAGCACCACAGCAGAGCTGTCTATATAGCTCCTCCCTTAGCTCCACCCCCCAGTCATTCGACCGAAGATACAGGAAGAAAAAGGAGAAACTACAAGGTGCAGAGGTGATCGAGTTTAAATAAAAAAATACAATCTGTCTTAAAATGACAGGGCGGGCCGTGTACTCGTCTTACCATTGAAGAAATCTATTTATCAGGTAAGCATAAATTTAGTTTTCTTCTATAAAGGTAAGACGAATCCATGGATTCATCCTTCACTTGTGGGATACAATACCAAAGCTACAGGACACGGATGAATGAAAGGGACAAGACAGATGGTTAAACAGAAGGCACCACTGCTTGAAGAACTTTTCTCCCAAAAATAGCCTCCGAAGAAGCAAAGGTATCAAAATTTTGAAAAGTTAAGAAGCGAAGACCAAGTTGCAGCCTTACAAATCTGTTCAACAGAAGCATAATTTTTAAAAGCCCATGTGGAAGCCATCGCTCTAGTAGAGTGAGCTGTAATTCTTTCAGGAGGCTGCTGTCCAGCAGTCTCGTATGCTAAACGGATGATGCTTTTCAGCCAAAAGGTAAGAGAGGTAGCCGTAGCTTTTTGACCTCTACGTTTACCAGAATAGACAACAAAGAAGATGTTTGACGGAAATCTTTGGTCGCTTGCAAGTAAAACTTTAAAGCATGAACCACGTCCAAGTTGTGCAACAAACGCTCCTTCTTAGAGGAAGGATTAGGACACAGAGAAGGAACAACAATTTCCTGATTAATACTCTTATTAGTAACAACCTTAGGAAGGAATCCGGGTTTGGTACGCAAAACCACCTTATCAGAATGGAAAACAAGATAAGGCGAGTCGCATTGCAATGCAGATAGTTCAGAAACTCTTCGAGCCGAAGAGATAGCAACTAAAAACAGAACTTTCCAAGATAGAAGCTTAATATCTATGGAATGCATAGGTTCAAACGGAACCCCTTGAAGAACCTTAAGAACTAAATTCAAACTCTATGGCGGAGCAACAGGTTTAAACACAGGCTTGATTCTAACTAAAGCCTGACAGAACGACTGAACGTCTGCCAGACATTTGTGCAGTAGAATTGATAAAGCAGATATCTGTCCCTTTAAGGAACAAGCTGATAACCCCTTCTCCAATCCTTCTTGGAGAAAGGACAAACTCCTAGGAATCCTGATCTTACTCCATGAGTAGCCTTTGGATTCGCACCAATAAAGATATTTACGCCATATCTTATGATAAATTTTCCTGGTGACAGGCTTTCGAGCCTGAATCAAGTTATCTATGACCGACTCAGAGAACCCCCACTAGGATAAGACCAAGCGTTCAATTTCCAAGCAGTCAGTCGCAGAGAAACAAGATTTGGATGCTGGAACGGACCTTGAATCAGAAGGTCCTGTCTCACTGGCAGAGTCCATGGTGGAAGAGATGACATGTCCACCAGGTCTGCATATCATGTCCTGCGTGGCCACGCAGGTGCTATCAAAATCACAGAAGCTCTCTCCTGTTTGATTCTGGCAATCAAACGAGGAAGGACAGGAAATGGTGGAAACACATAAGCCAGGTTGAACGACCAGGGTACTGCTAGAGCATCTATCAGTACTGCCTGAGGATCCCTTGACCTGGACCCGTATCGAGGAAGTTTGGCATTCTGACGAGACGCCATCAGATCCAATTCTGGTGTGCCCACTGCTGAATCAATTGTGCAAACACCTCTGGATGGAGTTCCCACTCCCCCAGATGAAAAGTCTGACGACTTAGAAAATCTGCTTCCCAGTTCTCCACTCCTGGGATATAGATTGCTGATTAATGGCAAGAGTGAGTCTCTGCCCATTGAATTATTTTGGTAACCTCTATCATCGCTAGAGAACTCTTTGTTCCCCCCTGATGATTGATATATGCTACAGTCGTGATATTGTCCGACTGGAATCTTATGAATCTGGCCGACGCCAGCTGAGGCCATGCCTGAAGCGCGTTGAATGTCACTCTCAGTTCTAGAATATTTATCGGGAGGAGAGCCTCCTCCTGAGTCCACAATCCCTGTGCTTTCAGGGAATTCCAGACTGCACCCCAGCCCAATAGGCCGGCGTCCGTTGTCACTATGACCCACGCTGGCCTGCGGAAACACATTCCCTTGGACAGATGATCCTGTGACAACCACCAAAGAAGAGAGTCTCTGGTCTCTTGATCCAGATTTATCTGAGGAGATAAATCTGCATAATCCCCATTCCACTGTTTGAGTATGCAAAGTTGCAGTGGTCTCAGATGCAAGCGAGCAAACGGAACTATGTCCATTGCCGCTACCATTAAACAGATTATCTCCATACACTGAGCCACTGACGGCCGAGGAATGGAATGAAGAGCTCGGCAGATGGATAAAATCTTTAAATTCCTGACCACCGTCAGAAAAATTTTCATGTCCACCGAATCTATCAGAGTTCCCAGGAATGGAACTCTTGTGAGAGGGATAGGTGAACTCTTTTTTTTTACGTTCACCTTCCACCCGTGAGATCTTAGAAAAGCCAACACGATGTCCGTGTGAGACTTGGCTAGTTGGTAAGTTGACGCCTGGATTAAGATATCGTCCAGATAAGGCGCCACTGCTATGCCCCGCAGCCTTAGAACCGCCAGAAGGGACCCTAGCACCTTTGTGAAAATTCTGGGAGCCGTGGCCAACCCGAAGGGAAGAGCCACAAACTGGTAATGCTTGTCCAGAAAGGCGAACCTGAGGAACTGGTGATGATATGTGGATATGTGATTTGTGGATAGGAATGTGTAGATACGCATCCTTTAAGTCCACGGTGGTCATATTGACCCTCCTGGATCATTGGCAAAATAGTCAGAAAGGTCTCCATTTGGAAGGATGGGACTGAGGAATTTGTTTAGGATCTTGAGATCCAAAATTGGTCTGAAAGTTCCCTCCTTTTTGGGAACCACAAACAGATTGGAGTAGAACCCTTGCCCCTGTTCTGTTTCCGGAACTGGGCAGATCACTCCCATGGAATATAGTTCTTCTACACAGCGTAAGAACGCCTCTCTTTTTGTCTGGTTTACAGACAATTGAGAAAGATGGAATCTCCCCCTTGGTTACTATTTCTAAAGCCCAGGAGTCCTGAACGTCTCTTGCCCAAGCTTGAGCGAAGAGAGAAAGTCTGGTCCCGGTTCGGGGGCTACCCCTTCATGCTTTCTTGGTGGCAACAGCGGGCTTCTTGGCCTGTTTACCCTTGTTCCAAGTCTGGTTAGGTCTCCAGACTGACTTGGATTGAGCAAGATTGAAGAAATTATAAACTAATATTTTATCACCTCTTTCACTTTACCCTTCCTAGTACTTAGAGTAGGCAAAGAGAATGACTGGGGGTGGAGCTAAGGGAGGAGCTATATACACAGCTCTGCTGTGGTGCTCTTTGCCACTTCCTGTAGGGAAGGATAATCTCCCACAAGTAAAGGATGAATCCGTGGACTCGTCTTACCTTTATAGAAGAAAAGTAGAAGCAGCAGCAACATCATCAGCCATAGATATAACAGGTCTAAGACTATAGCCAGTATGTAAATATGCCCTTCTTGGATAAGATTCAAGCTTCCTTTCTAAAGGATCCTTAAAAGAAGTACTGTCTTCCATAGGAATAGTAATATATTTGGCAAGAGTGGAAATTCCCCCATTAACTTTAGGAACTGTTTCCCAAAGTTCTAAATTGGCTGCAGGTAAAGGATACAATTTCTAAAACCTAGAAGAAGAGTTAACAAAAAAGGTACCAGGCTTAGACCATTCTTTAGCAATCACAATAGAGATAGCGTCTGAATTAGGAAATACTTGAGCAATAACAGTAGTCATAAATACAGAATTTAGACGGTTACTAGCTTTATCATCAGGAGATTTAAACTCCTCAATACCCAAATTAAACAAAACTAGAATATATTCTCTCTTAAATAAAAAAATGATTGGTCTGTATCTGTCTCTGATGTGGTGTCCTCTAAATGAAAGGAAATACCATCAGTAGAGGATACATCAGTATGCTGAAGGTCAGAACTTAAAGGATTACTTTCTGTTATAATTTTTAAGCTAAACATATTAAAGTTAATAAACATTAATTAAAACCTACTGACCTATATTTTCTCCAAAACGAAGTTTCATAACGTTCTACAAGTTATATCTTTTATTCGCAGATGATGTCACGTTATCCTGCCCACTATTTTAAGCACTGTGTGTTCAAAATACTTAAACCAATAACTTTGTGTTTAAAGCGCCATTTTGAAACCTAGGTATTGTAAACGGATTGGTACAGAGCAAAGGATACCCACGGAGTGGGTTTGGAAAACAATTAAATTTGCAGACAAGATTTCTGATATACGGTAGAGATATGTTAATGAAATGCTATTGATAAAAAGCGTATTTGGGGTAGTTAGTAACAGGCATAGAAAATATTTACTTACAGTGGCCCTTTAATTCACTAGGTCTAGGAAAATATTGCAAAACCCTTTTATGTTTATTTGAAGGCGGAATAGCAGTCATTGCCTTCTCTATAGCTGCAGCAATAAAATCGTTCATTTCTGCATGAATTCTATGTACATTAGACGGAGATGGAATAACAGTCGGTGCATTTGTACTCTGATATATCATCAGCATTTAACATTGTCAAAACAAAAGCCATATAATTGAGCTGAAGAATTTAGATCAGCTTTTAGCTATATAATTGAGCTGAAGAATTTTTTTAGCTATATAAATGAGCTGAAGAATTTTTTTAGCTATATAAATGAGCTGAAGAATCAGGTTTTTTTTATACAACAAACACACTTAGCTTTGGTAGATACGTGATCAGGCAGCTCAAATCATATGGTTACTTCAGAGGCAGGTTTAATTTGAGACATAATTTAAAAAAAAAATGAATATACATAATTTATGTAAGAACTTACCTGAAAAATTAATTTCTTTCATATTGGCAAAAGTCCATGAGCTAGTGACGTATGGGATATACAATCCTACTAGGAGGGGCAAAGTTTCCCAAACCTCAAAATGCCTATAAATACACCCCTCAACACACCCACAATTCAGTTTAACAAATTTAGCCAAGAAGTGGGGTGATAAAGAAAGGAGTAAAAAGCGTCAACAAAGGAATTTGGAAATAATTGTGCTTTATACAAAAAATCATAACCACCACAAAAAGGGTGGGGCTCATGAGGTAGTGACCTATGGGATAGCAATACCCAAGATGTGGAACTCCACGCAAAAGTCACTAGAGAGGGAGGGATAAAAATAAAAACAGACATTTTTCGCTGAAATAAATAATTTACAACCCAAAATATAAGTTAATTCTCATGAAATGAAAAGAAAAAACTTAAATATAAGCAGAAGAATAAAACTGAAACAGCTCCCTGAAGAACTTTTTCTACCAAAAACTTCTTCCGAAGAAACGAATACATCAAAACAGAAGAATTTAGTAAATGTATGCAAAGAAGACCAGGTTGCTGCTTTGTAAATCTGATCAACGGAAGCTTAATTCTTAAAAGCCCACGAAGTGGAGACTGATCTAGTAGAATGCGCTGTAATTCTCTGAGGCGGGGCTTGGCCCGACTCCAAATAAGCCGAATGAATCAAAAGCTTTAACCACAAAGCCAAGGAAACGGCAGAAGCTTTCTGACCTTTCCTAGAACCAGAAAAGATAACAGACTAGAAGTCTTCCTGAAATCTTTAGTAGCTTCAACATAATATTTCAAAGCTCTTACCACATCCAAACAATGTAAGGATTTCTCCAAAGAATTCTTAGGATTAGGACATGAGGAAGGGACAACAATTTCTCAAATTAATGTTGTTAGAATTCACAACCTTAGGTAAGAATTTAAATGAAGTCCGCAAAATCGCCTTATCCTGATGAAAAATCAAAAAAGGAGATTCACAAGAATGAGCAGATAATTCAGAAACTCTTCTAGCAGAAGAGATGGCCAAAAGGAACAACACTTTTCAAGAAAGTAGTTTAATGTCCAAAGAATGCATAGGTTCAAATGGAGGAGCCTTTAAAGCCTTCAAAACCAAATTAAGACTCCAAGGAGGAGAGACTGATTTAATGACAGGTTTGATACGAACCAAAGCCTGTACAATATCAGGAAGCTTAGGAATCTTTCTGTGAAATAAGACAGAAAGAGCAGATTTGTCCCTTCAAGAAAATTGCAGACAAACCCTTATCCAAACCATCCTGAAGAAACTGTAAAATTCTAGGAATTCTAAAAGAAGGCCAAGAGAATTTATGAGAATTACACCATGAAATGAAAGTCTTCCAAACTCGATAACAAATCTTTCTAGAAACCGATTTACAAGCCTGCAACATAGTATTAATCACCGAGTCAGAGAAACTTCTATGACTAAGCACCAAGCTTTCAATTTCTATACCTTCAAATTTAATGATTTGAGATCCTGATGGAAAAACGGACCTTGGAGATAAAAGGCCTGGCCTTAGTGGAAGTGGCCATGGTTGGCAACTGGACATCCGAACACGATCCGCATACCAAAACCTGTGAGCCCATGCTGGAGCCACCAGCAGCACAAACGATTGCTCCATGATGATCTTGGAAATAAGTCTTGGAAGAAGAACTAGAGGCGGAAAAATATAGGCAGGTTGATAACTCCAAGGAAGTGTCAATGCATCCACTGCTTCCGCCTAAGGATCCCTGGACCTGGACAGGTACCTGGGAAGTTTCTTGTTTAGATGAGATGCCATCAGATCTATTTCTGGAAGCCCCCACATCTGAACAATTTGAAAACACACATCTGGGTGAAGAGACCACTCTCCCAGATGTAAAGTTTGACGACTGAGATAATCTGCTTCCCAATTGTCTATACCTGGGATATGGACCGCAGAAATTAGACAGGAGCTGGATTCTGCCCAAACAAGTATCCGGGATACTTCTCTCATAGCCTGAGGACTGAGTGCCACCCTGATGATTGACATACGCCACAGTTGTGACATTGTCTGAAAAAAAATAAACGTCTCTCTCTTCAATAGAGGCCAAAACTGAAGAGCTCTGATAATCGCACGGAGTTCCAAAATATTGATTGGTAAACTCGCCTCTTGAGATTTCCAAACCCCTTATGCTGTCAGAGATCCCCCGACAGCTCCCCAACCTGAAAGACTCGCATCTGTTGTGATCACAGTCCAGGTTGGACGAACAAAAGAGGCCCCTTGAACAATACGATGGTGATCTAACCACCAAGTCAGAGATAGTTGAACATTGGGATTTAAGGATATTAATTGTGATATCCTTGTATAATCCCTGCACCATTGGTTCAGCATACAAAGCTGAAGAGGTCTCATGTGAAAACGAGCAAAGGGGATAGCGTCCGATGCTGCAGTCATGAGACCTAAAACCTCCATGCACATAGCTACTGAAGGGAATGACAGACTGAAATTTCCAACAGGCTGCAACCAATTTCAGACGTCTCTTGTCTGTTAGAGACAAAGTCATGGATACTGAATCTATCTGGAAACCTAAAAAGGTTACCCTTGTCTGAGGAATCAAAGAACTTTTTGGTAAATTGATCCTCCAACCATGTCTTTGAAGATACAACACTAGTTGATTTGTGTGAGATTCTGCAGAACGTAAAGACTGAGCAAGTACCAAGATATCGTCCAAATAAGGAAACACAATACCCCGCTCTTGGATTAAAGAGAGTAGGGCAAAGAGAACCTTTGAAAAGATCCTTGGAGCTGTCGCTAGGCCAAAAGAAAGAGCAACAAATTGGTAATGCTTGTCTAGAAAAGAGAATATCAGGAACGGATAGTGATCTGGATGAATTGGAATATGAAGATATGCATCCTGTAAGTCTATTGTGGACATATAATGCCCTTGCTGAACAAAAAGGCATTATAGTCCTTATAGTCACCATTTTGAATGTTGGTACTCTTACATAACGATTCAAGACTTTTAGATACAGAACTGGTCTGAATGAATTTTCTTCCTTTGGGACAATGAACAGATTTGAATAAAACCCCAGACCCTGTTCTTGAAAAGGAACTGGCACGATTACCCCAGATAACTCCAGGTCTGAAATACACTTCAGGAAAGCCTGTGCTTTCTCTGGGTTCACTGGAATGCGTAAGAGAAAGAAACTTCTCACAGGCGGTCTTACTCTGAAACCTATTCTGTACCCCTGAGAGACAATGTTCTGAATCCAATGATTTTGGACTGAATTTATCCAAACATCCTTGAAAATTTTTAATCTGCCCCCTACCAGCTGAGCTGGAATGAGGGCTGCACCTTCATGCGGACTTGGGGGCTGGTTTAGATCTCTTAAATGGCTTGGATTTATTCCAGATTGAGGAAGGCTTCCAATTGGAGACATCTTCCTTAGGAGAAGGATTAGGTTTCTGTTCCTTATTTTGTCGAAAGGAACGAAAACGGTTAGAAGCTTTAAATTTACCCTTAGATTTTTTTTATCCTGAGGCAAAAAGCTCCCTTCCCCCCAGTGACAGTTGAAATTATAGAATCCAACTGAGAAGCAAATAATTTATTGCCTTGGAAAGAGAGAGATAGCGATGTTGATTTAGAAGTTATATCAGCATTCCAAGATTTAAGCCATAAAGCTCTTCTAGCTAAAATAGCTAGACATATATCTAACATCAATTCTGATGATATAAAAAATGGCATCACAAATGAAATTTTTAGCATGTTGAATTAATTTAACAATGCAATACACATTATGATCTGATATTTGTTGTGCTAAAGTTTCCAACCAAAAAGTTGAGGCAGCTGCAACATCAGCCAAAGAAATAGCAGGCCTAAGAAGATGGCCTGAACATAAATAAGCTTTCCTTAGATAAGATTCAAGCTACCTATCTAAAGGATCTTTAAAAGAAGTACTATCTTCCTTAGGAATAGTAGTATGTTTAGCAAGAGTAGAGATGGCCCCATCAACTTTGGGGATCTTTTCCCAAAACTCCAATCTATCAGAAGGCAAAGGATACAATTTTTTAAACCTTGAAGGAGGAGTAAAAGAAGTACCCAGTCTATTCCATTCCTTTGAAATCATATTTGAAATAACATCAGGAACTGGAAAAACCTCTGGAATAACTACATGAGGTTTATAAACCGAATTTAAACGTTTACTAGTTTTAGTATAAAGAGGACTAGTCTCCTCCATATCTAATGCAATCAACACTTCTTTTAATAAAGAACGAGTATTCTCCATTTTAAATAAGAGGATTTGTCAGTGTCAATATCTGAGGCAGGATCCTCTGAATCAGACAGATCCTCATCAGAGATAGATAAATCAGTAGGTTGTCTGTCATTAGAAAATTCATCAACTCTATGAGAAGTTTTAAAAGACCTTTTATGTTTATTAGAAGGCAGAATAGCAGACAAAGTCTTCTGAATGGAATCAGAAATAAATTCTCTTAAATTTACAGGAATATCCTGAGCATTAGATGTTGATGGACCACCAACATGTAATGAACTACTACTGATGGAAACATTCTCTGCATGTAAAAGTTTATCATGACAACTATTACAAACCACAGCTGGAGGAACAGTTACCACAAGTTTACAACAAATGCACTTAGCTTTGGTAGAACCGATATCAGGCAGCAGGATTCCAGTAGAAGATCCTGAGACAGGATCAGATTGAGACATCTTGCAGTATGTAAAAGAAAAAAACAACATATAAAGCAAAATTATCAATTTCCTTATATGACAGTTTCAGGAATGGGAAAAAATGCAAACAGAATAGTTCTCTGACATAGAAAAAAAAAAGATCAGAGGCAAAAGGAATGAGGTCTTAAATAATGAAAAAATGTTTGGCGGCAGGTATGATGCACCACAAACTGAAAAACATTTCTTGGTGCCAAAAACGTCCGGAACGAAACTTGAGTATCAGATGACGCAACCTCGTGAAAGACTAAGCACCAACTAAGATGCCGGAAATGACAAATTTGCGTCAAACGTAATTTTCGTGCCAAGAATGACACAATAAATCATAGCATTTTGCGCTCTTGCGAGCCTAATACAGCCCGCAATTTAAAAAGAGTCAATTTGAAAAACATCAGGTAAGAATTTTTTTTTTTTTTAAAAAGCATTTCCGAGATATGAAACTGACAGTCTGCAAAAACAGAATTTATGTTTACCTGATAAATTTCTTTCTCCAACGGTGTGTCCGGTCCACGGCGTCATCCTTACTTGTGGGATATTCTCTTCCCCAACAGGAAATGGCAAAGAGCCCAGCAAAGCTGGTCACATGATCCCTCCTAGGCTCCGCCTACCCCAGTCATTCGACCGACGTTAAGGAGGAATATTTGCATAGGAGAAACCATATGGTACCGTGGTGACTGTAGTTAAAGAAAATAAAATATCAGACCTGATTAAAAAAACCAGGGCGGGCCGTGGACCGGACACACCGTTGGAGAAAGAAATTTATCAGGTAAACATAAATTCTGTTTTCTCCAACATAGGTGTGTCCGGTCCACGGCGTCATCCTTACTTGTGGGAACCAATACCAAAGCTTTAGGACACGGATGAAGGGAGGGAGCAAATCAGGTCACCTAAATGGAAGGCACCACGGCTTGCAAAACCTTTCTCCCAAAAATAGCCTCAGAAGAAGCAAAAGTATCAAACTTGTAAAATTTGGTAAAAGTGTGCAGTGAAGACCAAGTCGCTGCCCTACATATCTGATCAACAGAAGCCTCGTTCTTGAAGGCCCATGTGGAAGCCACAGCCCTAGTGGAATGAGCTGTGATTCTTTCGGGAGGCTGCCGTCCGGCAGTCTCGTAAGCCAATCTGATGATGCTTTTAATCCAAAAAGAGAGAGAGGTAGAAGTTGCTTTTTGACCTCTCCTTTTACCTGAATAAACAACAAACAAGGAAGATGTTTGTCTAAAATCCTTTGTAGCATCTAAATAGAATTTTAGAGCGCGAACAACATCCAAATTGTGCAACAAACGTTCCTTCTTTGAAACTGGTTTCGGACACAGAGAAGGTACGATAATCTCCTGGTTAATGTTTTTGTTAGAAACAACTTTTGGAAGAAAACCAGGTTTAGTACGTAAAACCACCTTATCTGCATGGAACACCAGATAAGGAGGAGAACACTGCAGAGCAGATAATTCTGAGACTCTTCTAGCAGAAGAAATCGCAACTAAAAACAAAACTTTCCAAGATAATAACTTAATATCAACGGAATGTAAGGGTTCAAACGGAACCCCCTGAAGAACTGAAAGAACTAAATTGAGACTCCAGGGAGGAGTCAAAGGTTTGTAAACAGGCTTGATTCTAACCAGAGCCTGAACAAAGGCTTGAACATCTGGCACAGCTGCCAGCTTTTTGTGAAGTAATACCGACAAGGCAGAAATCTGTCCCTTCAGGGAACTTGCAGATAATCCTTTTTCCAATCCTTCTTGAAGGAAGGATAGAATCCTAGGAATCTTAACCTTGTCCCAAGGGAATCCTTTAGATTCACACCAACAGATATATTTTTTCCAAATTTTGTGGTAAATCTTTCTAGTCACAGGCTTTCTGGCCTGAACAAGAGTATCGATAACAGAATCTGAGAATCCTCGCTTCGATAAAATCAAGCGTTCAATCTCCAAGCAGTCAGCTGGAGTGAAACCAGATTCGGATGTTCGAACGGACCCTGAACAAGAAGGTCTCGTCTCAAAGGTAGCTTCCAAGGTGGAGCCGATGACATATTCACCAGATCTGCATACCAAGTCCTGCGTGGCCACGCAGGAGCTATCAGGATCACCGACGCCCTCTCCTGCTTGATCCTGGCTATCAGCCTGGGGATGAGAGGAAATGGCGGGAACACATAAGCTAGTTTGAAGGTCCAAGGTGCTACTAGTGCATCCACTAGAGCCGCCTTGGGATCCCTGGATCTGGCCCCGTAGCAAGGAACTTTGAAGTTCTGACGAGAGGCCATCAGATCCATGTCTGGAATGCCCCACAGGTGAGTGACTTGGGCAAAGATTTCCGGATGGAGTTCCCACTCCCCCGGATGCAATGTCTGCCGACTCAGAAAATCCGCTTCCCAATTTTCCACTCCTGGGATGTGGATAGCCGACAGGTGGCAGGAGTGAGACTCCGCCCAAAGAATAATTTTGGTTACTTCTTCCATCGCTAGGGAACTCCTTGTTCCCCCCTGATGGTTGATGTACGCAACAGTCATGTTGTCTGATTGAAACCGTATGAACCTGGTCCTCGCAAGCTGGGGCCAGGCCTGGAGAGCATTGAATATCGCTCTCAGTTCCAGAATATTTATCGGTAGAAGAGATTCTTCCCGAGACCAAAGACCCTGAGCTTTCAGGGATCCCCAGACCGCGCCCCAGCCTATCAGACTGGCGTCGGTCGTGACAATGACCCACCCTGGTCTGTGGAACATCATCCCTTGAGACAGATTGTCCAGGGACAGCCACCAACGGAGTGAGTCTCTGGTCCTCTGATTTACTTGTATCTTCGGAGACAAGTCTGTATAGTCCCCATTCCACTGACTGAGCATGCACAGTTGTAATGGTCTTAGATGAATGCGCGCAAAAGGAACTATGTCCATCGCCGCCACCATCAACCCGATCACTTCCATGCACTGAGCTATGGAAGGAAGAGGAACGGAATGAAGTATCCGACAAGAGTCCAGAAGCTTTGTTTTTCTGGCCTCTGTTAGAAAGATCCTCATTTCTAAGGAGTCTATAATTGTTCCCAAGAAGGGAACCCTTGTTGACGGGGATAGAGAACTCTTTTCCACGTTCACTTTCCAGCCGTGAGATCTGAGAAAGGCCAGGACAATGTCCGTGTGAGCCTTTGCTTGAGGAAGGGACGACGCTTGAATCAGAATGTCGTCCAGGTAAGGTACTACTACAATGCCCCTTGGTCTTAGCACCGCTAGAAGGGACCCTAGTACCTTTGTGAAAATCCTTGGAGCAGTGGCTAATCCGAAAGGAAGCGCCACGAACTGGTAATGTTTGTCCAGGAATGCAAACCTTAGGAACCGATGATGTTCCTTGTGGATAGGAATATGTAGATACGCATCCTTTAAATCCACCGTGGTCATGAATTGACCTTCCTGGATGGAAGGAAGGATAGTTCGAATGGTTTCCATCTTGAACGATGGGACCTTGAGAAATTTGTTTAAGATCTTGAGATCTAGGATTGGTCTGAACGTTCCCTCTTTTTTGGGAACTATGAACAGATTGGAGTAGAACCCCATCCCTTGTTCTCTTAATGGAACAGGATGAATCACTCCCATTTTTAACAGGTCTTCTACACAATGTAAGAACGCCTGTCTTTTTATGTGGTCTGAAGACAACTGCGACCTGTGGAACCTCCCCCTTGGGGGAAGTCCCTTGAATTCCAGAAGATAACCCTGGGAGACTATTTCTAGCGCCCAAGGATCCAGAACATCTCTTGCCCAAGCCTGAGCGAAGAGAGAGAGTCTGCCCCCCACCAGATCCGGTCCCGGATCGGGGGCCAATATTTCATGCTGTCTTGGTAGCAGTGGCAGGTTTCTTGGCCTGCTTTCCCTTGTTCCAGCCTTGCATTGGTCTCCAAGCTGGCTTGGCCTGAGAAGTATTACCCTCTTGCTTAGAGGACGTAGCACCTTGGGCTGGTCCGTTTTTACGAAAGGGACGAAAATTAGGTCTATTTTTTGCCTTGAAAGGCCGATCCTGAGGAAGGGCGTGGCCCTTACCCCCAGTGATATCAGAGATAATCTCTTTCAAGTCAGGACCAAACAACGTTTTCCCCTTGAAAGGAATGTTTAGTAGCTTGTTCTTGGAAGACGCATCAGCCGACCAAGATTTCAACCAAAGCGCTCTGCGCGCCACAATAGCAAACCCAGAGTTCTTAGCCGCTAACTTAGCCAATTGCAAAGAGGCGTCTAGAGTGAAAGAATTAGCCAATTTGAGAGCATTGATTCTGTCCATAATCTCCTCATAAGGAGGAGAGTCACTATCGAGCACCTTAAGCAGTTCATCAAACCAGAAATATGCGGCAGTAGTGACAGGGACAATGCATGAAATGGGTTGTAGAAGGTAACCCTGCTGAACAAACATCTTTTTAAGCAAACCTTCTAATTTTTTATCCATAGGATCTTTGAAAGCACAACTATCCTCTATGGGAATAGTGGTGCGTTTGTTTAAAGTAGAAACCGCTCCCTCGACCTTGGGGACTGACTGCCATAAATCCTTTCTGGGGTCGACCATAGGAAACAATTTTTTAAATATGGGGGGAGGGACGAAAGGAATACCGGGCCTTTCCCATTCTTTATTAACAATGTCCGCCACCCGCTTGGGTATAGGAAAAGCTTCTGGGAGCCCCGGCACCTCTAGGAACTTGTCCATTTTACATAGTTTCTCTGGGATGACTAAATTTTCACAATCATCCAGAGTGGATAATACCTCCTTAAGCAAAATGCGGAGATGTTCCAATTTAAATTTAAATGTAATCACATCAGATTCAGCCTGCTGAGAAATGTTCCCTAAATCAGTAATTTCTCCCTCAGACAAAACCTCCCTGGCCCCCTCAGATTGGGTTAGGGGCCCTTCAGAGATATTAATATCAGCGTCGTCATGCTCTTCAGTAACTAAAACAGAGCAGCCACGCTTACGCTGACAAGGGTTCATTTTGGCTAAAATGTTTTTGACAGAATTGTCCATTACAGCCGTTAATTGTTGCATAGTAAGGAGTATTGGCGCGCTAGATGTACTAGGGGCCTCCTGAGTGGGCAAGACTCGTGTAGACGAAGGAGGGAATGATGCAGTACCATGCTTACTCCCCTCACTTGAGGAATCATCTTGGGCATCATTGTCATTATCACATAAATCACATTTATTTAAATGAATAGGAATTCTGGCTTCCCCACATTCAGAACACAGTCTATCTGGTAGTTCAGACATGTTAAACAGGCATAAACTTGATCAGAAAGTACAAAAAACGTTTTAAAATAAAACCGTTACTGTCACTTTAAATTTTAAACTGAACACACTTTATTACTGCAATTGCGAAAAAACATGAAGGAATTGTTCAAAATTCACCAAATTTTCACCACAGCGTCTTAAAGCCTTGAAAATATTGCACACCAATTTTGGAAGCTTTAACCCTTAAAATAACGGAACCGGAGCCGTTTTAAGCTTTAAACCCCTTTACAGTCCCTGGTATCTGCTTTGCTGAGACCCAACCAAACCCAAAGGGGAATACGATACCAAATGACGCCTTCAGAAGTCTTTTATAAGTATCAGAGCTCCTCTCACATGCGACTGCATGCCATGCCTCTCAAAAACAAGTGCGCAACACCGGCGCGAAAATGAGACTCTGCCTATGCTTTGGGAAAGCCCCTAAAGAATAAGGTGTCTAAAACAGTGCCTGCCGATATTATTATATCAAAATACCCAGATAAAATGATTCCTCAAGGCTAAATATGTGTTAATAATCAATCGATTTAGCCCAGAAAAAGTCTACAGTTTAAATAAGCCCTTGTGAAGCCCTTATTTACAATCGTAATAAACATGGCTTACCGGATCCCATGGGGAAAATGACAGCTTCCAGCATTACATCGTCTTGTTAGAATGTGTCATACCTCAAGCAGCAAGGGACTGCAAACTGTTCCCCCAACTGAAGTTAATTGCTCTCAACAGTCCTGTGTGGAACAGCCATGGATTTTAGTTACGGTTGCTAAAATCATTTTCCTCATACAAACAGAATTCTTCATCTCTTTTCTGTTTCTGAGTAAATAGTACGTACCAGCACTATTTGAAAATAACAAACTCTTGATTGAATAATGAAAAACTACAGTTAAACACTAAAAAACTCTAAGCCATCTCCGTGGAGATGTTGCCTGTACAACGGCAAAGAGAATGACTGGGGTAGGCGGAGCCTAGGAGGGATCATGTGACCAGCTTTGCTGGGCTCTTTGCCATTTCCTGTTGGGGAAGAGAATATCCCACAAGTAAGGATGACGCCGTGGACCGGACACACCTATGTTGGAGAAAATGAAATATACTGATAAACCTGAATCATGGCAAATATAAGTACAAACATATATTTAGAACTTTATATATAAAGTGCCAAACCATAGCTGAGTGTATCTTAAGTAAATGAGACATACTTACCAAAAGACACCCATCCACATATAGCAGATAGCCAAACCAGTACTGAAATGAAAATCAGTAGAGGTAATGGTATATACGAGTATATCGTCCATCTGAAAAGGGAGGTAGGAGATGAATCTCTACGACCGATAACAGAGAACCTATTAAATAGATCCCCGTAAGGAAGACCATTGTATTCAATAGGTGATACTCCCTTCACATCCCTCTGACATTCACTGTACTCAGAGGAACCGGGCTTCAACACGCTGAGAAGCGCATATCAACGTAGAAATCTAGCACAAACTTACTTCACCACCTCCATAGGAGGCAAAGTTTGTAAAACTGAATTGTGGGTGTGGTGAGGGGTGTATTTATAGGCATTTTGAGGTTTGGGAAACTTTGCCGCTCCTGGTAGGATTGTATATCCCATACGTCACTAGCTCATGGACTCTTGCCAATAACATGAAAGAAAAATAAATTTAAATAAACTTCCCTAAAACATAATGGCCATACTGAAACTGATAGACTGCAAAAGGGAAATATATATGAACCCGACGTATGGCAAATATAAGTAAAACACATATATTTAAAACTTTACAATATAATAAAAAGCGCCAAACAGAGCTGGGAGTGTCTTAAAAAATTATACATACTTACCAGAAGACACCCATCCACATATAGCAGACAGCCAAACCAGTACTGAAAAATATCAGCAGAGGTAATGGTATAGGAGTATAACCTCGATCTGAAAAGGGAGGCAGGGGATGAATCCCTGTGACCAACTACAGAGAGCCTTTGAATAGATTTCCCATAGGTGAAACCATGAAATCAACAGGCAATACTCCCTTCACATCCCTCTGACAAACACTGTACTAAGAGGAATTTGGCTTTAAAATGCTTAGAAGCACCTATCGTAGAAGAAATCAAGCACATTTTACTTCACCGCCTCCATATGAGGCAAAGTTTGTAAATCTAAGGTATGTGTGTGGTGGGAGGTGTATGTAAAGGCATTTTGAGGTTTTGGGAACTTTGCCCCCTCCTGGTAGGAATGTATATCCCATACGTCACTAGCTCATGGACTCTTGCCACTTACATGAAAGAAATTGTAATCCTAGGCAAGCTCAAAACCGTGCATGTTTCTTTAGCCATCTGGCAGCAGTGTTCGCAACAGTATTTATAGCAGCAATATACATAAATTACAAACACTGCTGCCATAGAATACTTAAAGGGACATTATACACTCATTTTTTCTTTGCATAAATGTTTTGTAGATGATCTATTTATATAGCCCATAAAGTTTTTTTAAAAAATAAATGTATAGTTTTGCTTATTTTTAAATAACATTGCTCTGATTTTCAGACTCCTAACCAAGCCCCAAAGTTTTATGTGAATACTGTCAGCTACCTTCTCCAGCTTGCTGCTGTTTGTGTAAAGGGTCTTTTCATATGCAAAAGAAGGGGGAGGGGGGGGGAGTGTCTTATTTGCCACTTGCAGTGGGCTTTCCAGCTACCTTTCAACAGAGCCAAACTGACAGCTTCTAAGTAAGTTTTTAAACAGTTTTATACTGGATTTTTATATCAGTATCTGTGCATCTTATTCTTTATAGTAGTGTCTATTACATACATTTATATGAAAATGAGTGTATACTGTCCCTTTAAGACACATGCATGCTCCTATCAACCCTACCTAGGTTTAGTCTTTAACAAAGCATACCAGAATAACTAAATACATTTGATAATAGAAGCAAATTGGAAAATTGTTTAAAATTACATGTTATTTCTGAATCATGGTTTAATTTTGAATTTACTGTCACTAAAACACACACAAAATGTGCTCCTGTGTTATTTTGCTTTTGAAGAAAATTTACAAATCAAAATGTGCTGAAATGATCATTTGTTCTCAATAATTTTGCAAGTAATTTGAATAGTGCTGGAGATAAATTAGCATTTAAGAGTATAGTGTTCTGCACAGATTTATTTTGGCGCCAGGTCAGAGTGTGTGTACCTTGTGATTCATACCTTACAATGATACATTTTACAAATTCTCAGGGTATTTATTTAGTACTAGCATATTCACCTGTCTCAAAGGGTGTTCATAGTTTTCTAGCAACTTTTATACTGTGAAGAGGTTTTAGAATTTTTTTTTCTCAGCTCCATTTACAGACATCTTTCTAGGTTTCTAAATCGGAATGTTCTAGATATATTTTTAACCTTTCATGTAGACTCATCAGAAAAATATAATAAACAGATATATCTGATGTCATTATAGATGATACAATAAATGGTTTCCTGTCAAATAACCTGGGCATGTTAAATTATTAACCCAGAGTAAAAATAAAAAATGCTAGCCACCAATCAGCACAAGCTCTACCCAGGTACTGAACCAAAGATGGGCCGGCTCGTAAGCTTACATTCCTGCTTTTTCAAATAAAGATACCAAGAGAATGAAGAAAAATTGATAATAGGAGTAAATTAGAAAGTTGCTTAAAATCGCCTGCTCTATCTGAATCATTGAAGAAAAAGTTTAGGTTCAGTATCCTTTTAACATCTGCAAAGTCAGTCTTCTCCAGATGAGAATGTGACTGATGAATCAAGCACGTGCAGATTGGACTACGTATTTAACATCTTTGCATTGGTTAAACGCATAGCAAGAAAGAATCTTATTTAGAATTAAATAAAATAAAGCATTTTTACCCTAGAAAGTACTTTGTTTTTCATTCCAAATTTAATGATAAGGAACATTAAAGCAGTTTATTTCAAATATAGCTTCAGAAAAACCCAAGATGCTCTCAAAATACCTTTGCTATTTTTTCAATGTACAGTTTAAAAAGCTCTTCTCTTGTTGATGAACCTTCCACAGCTTTGTAACGTGGATCATTTTCTATTTTGTCTTTTACTTTACTCCAGCGGGATTGGCCATCTATATGGAGGTTGGACAACAAGTCAAAAAAGTCCACTCTCACCTAGATTTAAGATGAAACGAGAAACGTTTAAATTCTCTTCAAATTGTAATAAATAAATATTACAATATTATAATAAATAAAAGTGGCCCGATAGAATATATATATGGTTCACAACAAAGGATAATTCTCAATCAAACTAAGTTGGGGCTCTCAAAGACTCAGTTTTTCTAAACAATTTACACACCAGTACAAGAGGGAATAAACAGGCTAATAACACTTTGTTTAGCACATTTTCCCAAGTCACTCCTCTGCAGAGCATTTTGTATGTAATATATGATATATTCAAATCTGATATACAAATTATGGGAAATGATGCGACTGAGAAACTTTGAAAGACTATTAAATTATGAATGCTCTATGAGTCATCCATATGGGGGAGTCCAGTGCTGTGCTGGAAAAGCTTTGGGCTCTTGTGGGATATTAACCAAGTCGTTTTTATAGTGATATACACCTTTGTAACACATAAAGCTCAGTAATGGTTTATATTACATAGAGAAATGAGAATAAACTTACAGTGCTCATTGTCTACAATGCTAAAAGAGAAAAAGCGTAAGTTACAGAAATAAACTTCCCTTCTTGGTTGGATGCAGCCTGCATAAGCATCTCTTCAGCCGTATAATGGAAGAATTGTGGAGATAATGGTGAAGCTGTCCTCCGGGATGCAGAGAATGATTTTATGTAAAGCTGCAGCCTTGAATGGTTTACCAACTCAGAATGCCACAAAAGAAAAGAAAAAACCTCTGTGCAATACAGAAAAACTTCAGGTGTGCACTAAATGGAACGTACTCACAGGAATACGTAGAAATAAAAAAAACTATTCAAAGATAGCCGGAATCTTGTTGCATCAAAAGCGAATTACAGTTTAATAAAAAAAATATAGTTTAAAAGCTCATATCATGGATAAAAAAAAAAACACAAGCGATTTCGGTGGTTAACCACCTATTTCAAGAGTGGTTTTAAAACACGAGGGCTAGATTCTACTCTTTCATGTGACAATATATATGAATTTGTATGTCTATCTACCGTACTCCAAACTGGAAACACCCGTGTGGAGGATAGCTTACAATCAAGCAGACAATACTACCATACATTTAATAAAAAAATAAAAAACAAAAATAGTTAAACTACTATACAGTATAACTATCTCGATACAATATTTGTATCATAATTAAATTTAGTTCACTCTCTAATGTAGGTTTACAATCTATTTAATCCTTAATGTAATAAACTTAAAAAAAAAAACTTTTTAAAGTTATTTAGCCAATCGAATAAAAACCATCAATATGTTGTGACCAATCATATATATTTACGTAAGCTGTTCTCAAACGAGTAATCCAGGACTCGCAGTTCCCTTTACGTGGTGAACATGAAAATTGCGTGGTCAAAGATAACCAATCAGAAGTCAGAATTCTTGGATACATGAAAGCTGATGTGCAGTCGTCAAGAAAGAGTTATAACAATTAGAAGGTTCACGATCAAGTCAGTTTGTGGGATATTGTGTCAAAACAGACTAGAATCTGAAAATATAAAGTTTATATGTGTGATAGTAGTGTCCATGATCAAATAAAGACTTAAAGTTCATAAATTTATTAAAGTGCTAAGGAAAAAGAAATACAAAATTAGTGATCAATAAATAAAAATATTCAATATGAAAAATAATAAATTCAAAGAAAAGCTACAATGTTGGTGTCTTTATTTAATGCCCAAGTGTTAAGTACATAGTGTGACAATCCACCACATTTCTTTTTGTAATAAATGTGTCTATGCTGCCCCCTCTCCATTGAGCACTCCAAAGGGTATTGAAGCAGTCAAATGGTAATTATCTCAAGATATAACTAAAGAGATGTCAAATTTCATATTGGAATCCATCACTTATTTTGAATCATTTTTTTTCTGGTGCGAAAGGGATTACTACCAACAAGTCTGTGGTACCGCCATGGGCAACAGAGGTTTGCACCTAGCTTAGCCAAGATATTTACAAATTATTTTGACTCCCATTTTATATGGGCCAATAATCCATATAGTGCAAACCTGGTGTCCTGGCATAGGTAAATAGACCATATTTTAATTTGGAGAGATTTGAATATACTCGATCAATTTATAACTTAGGTGAATTTACCCTAGTAGTTAACAGGGTAAAAACAGAATTTATACTTACCGATCAATTTATGTCCTTAGGGAAAGTAAGAGTCCATAGCTTCATAACATGTGGGATATATTCCAGCCTATCAAGAGGTGGGTCAAGAACCCTCACAGAGCTTTAGCCCCTTCCACCTCCTCTACCTCTCCAGTT